>NW_027468609.1:9050322-9077822 GCF_046254945.1 Alosa pseudoharengus | reverse complement strand
TTTGCTGCTGGCAGAGAGGACACTGCGGTCTTGTTTGTCAGAGTTTCTGGCCGAAGGACAAATCCTTGCCCTGGCAGGACACCTCACTGCAGAGGCACACCGGCCAGTCCTCGGGGCTTGTATTTCAAGCAAGTGTGAAGGACTGGAAGGCTCTCTCTCTCTCTCTCTCTCTCTCTCTCTCTCTCTCTCTCTCTTTCTCTCTCTCTCTCTTTCTCTCTCTCTCTTTTTCTATCTCTCTTTCTTTCTCTCTTTTTCTCGCTCTGATTCTATCTCTCTCTCTCTCTGTCTCTCTCTCTTTCCCTTTTCCCTATCTCTCTTTCTCTTTCTCTCTGTCTCTTCCTCTCTTTCTCTCTGGGGTGAAGCCTGCTGAAGCACACTTAGCCTGGGGCTGTGAAACTCTGGGAATCAAGGACATATGCAGGCCCTGGCTTTTTCAGCACAGCGGATGCATTAAATCAAGGTCACTTTGATATGCTTTGTTTCAAAAAGCATTATCAAACGGCCAACTGCCAGTGTCGCCATGCTTGAATCAGTGAATCACTGACACAAATGTATATTTTTTTAGCGCAGCAAAAAAGACACCCACTAATGTTAAGGAGTAGGACATTTATTTTTGAAATTTTGAATTTAAGGTTTGCTACATTTCTAAGTGATGATATGAATGACTCTTCAGACTCCTGAATCACAAAACTCATCTGGACTATTTATTATTTATTTAACATTATTTTATTGTTTATTTTTTTTTCTTTCCTTTTCTCCCTTTTTGGCTTGACCTAGCCTACATTCTGTAAACAATTACCACCGACATTGTTGTGTGGCAATAAAGTATAGCCTATCTATCTATCTATGAAACCACCAAATGATTGGCATACTAACACTATGCCTTAAGTTTTCAACACGTGTTTGTGTTCATAGTGAAACACCAGCACTCTTCAAAGTGGGGTTCTGAGCTGAGAAGGATTTTTTTAAAACATGCAGTAGGTCTTAAGCAGTAAAAGTAAACACTAAATGATGAGGAATTCCTAGGTCTTAAGCAGTAAAAGTAAACACTAAATGATGAGGAATTCCTAGGTGCAACATGAATGCAAACACGACCGGCTCTCTATCGCTCCCTCCAGCTTCTCAGCCTCTCCCTCTGTAGGAGAGAGCACGGTTGGACAGAATGCACGCCAGTTCAGCCAGCGCATCTCTGATCTATTCTGAGAGATGTGTCTCTGTGTTGCTGCATGCCTGTGAGCTCCGGTCCTGTCAACTATGAGCGGCGGTGTGTCTTGAAGTGTCTGTCGTCTGAAGGCGTGGTCAGATTGGCGCTGTCAGTCAGTCTACCGTGGATCCGCTGGCCTTTCCTCCTGCGTCCTGCACTCTGGGTAATCAGGCCATTAGCTAATGACTCAGTGTGGTCCAGTGCAGCGGCTGTTCCTGGGAGAGCCCATCAGGCTGTGACAGGGGCATGGTAATGACCATCTCTGCTCCCCTCTGTGCAGCTGATCCTGAATCAGATGTCATCAGTTTGTTGCAAAAGACACCTTTGAATTAGTTTGAAAAGGAGAACATTTGTGAAAGCATCTTACAGATGGAAATGTTTAGATTACGTCAGATGTGTGGTTTCACACTGACTGGGACATACAGTAGGTGTGAATGTATCATATACAATGCTCATGTTACAGCACTTTCACACCGGTTTATCAGGTACATGATTTACTCTACTGCCTAGACTAACCCTTTGATATTAAAAGGAGAAAAGGTCAAATTAGATTTTTTTTTCGTGATTAGTGTTTCAGAGGATTCACACAAAATCTTCTTCCAGGTTGAGGGAAGTTTCTCAGACTGCCTTGAATGCCCTTATTGCTACTTGCTGTCTGAGCCCAACCTCAGGCAGAGACAATTCATGTCTCCTCTGCCTGTCCTCCGCAGACACACACCTGCTACATGTGGTCACCACCAGCAGCAGGGGTGTTGGGAGGAACATGTTTGAGCTTTAAACAGCCTAATCCTTGTGTGTTGTGGCAGTGTGCCTTCTTCCTGTGATGGCAAACATGCGCCTGTCATGAATATGTATTCCCTCGCTCCTTTTGATGTGTGAAAACGGACAGGATTAGACAGAGAGATTGTCGTCTTTGTGCCGCTTTTATCCATCAAGGAGACGGAGAATGTCAAGGCCTCCCGTTTGGGAATGATAAACATTATTTATTTTTCTGTGCTCCATTTTTATTTGTTCTTCCTCGCTCTGTTTGATTTTCTTTGAACTGACTAGCTTGGATAAGAGATCGACTGTGATTCACAGAGTCAGTGACATGTTAGAAGCTTACCTACAGCTGTGTTCTCCTGTCTTGCCTGCTCATTGTCATACTCCCACTGTTCTTGTGCGCTCTGTCTCTATAGCTGCTTTCAGACCTAGGTGTAAGTCCGCATGTTCTGCGGATAACAAGCGGTTGGGCCGTATATCTGAACAACGTAACCGGCTATTTTGAATCCCGAACTTTGCCGGCTCTTACACTACTCCCCTCCTAGTATTTCCGACATTATGTAAATGAGCTTGTGTCTGAATGAAGCGAAGAACATGCAGAGATTCTGTTCATGTGCGTGTTCAACTACGTTGAATTCTGTTCATGTGCGTCGCGTCGTTCACACATATGACTGCATAATGTCAGCAGGTTAGCATCATATCTGAATCACCCGTAGGGTCGGACCTCCGTTTGACAAAGCTCCGCATATACTGCGGAGGACGTGTCTGAATGCAGCTTATCTGTCCAGTGTCCACTGTGTCTTCTGCTTGACCTCGTTCCTCTTAGTCCTTGTCCTGGTTTAGTGTCTACTTACCGCCTCCGTAGCACTATTAAGAAGGCGTTGCTCTGCCGAGCACTTGAAGAATTACCGCTTCTCGGCCTTTTGGCTAAGATCAAGTGTAGTATCTGTTCTTATCAGTTTAATATCTGATACGTCCTCTACCCGAGGACCATATATTAATCTGATTTTTGGAACAGGGAAACAAGAGGGGTTTGCTCAATCCGTTCCACGTATCGACTCGGTATTGCAGTGACTCCAGGAACAGTGCACATCCCTTCTTGAATTTTCCCTTGGGGATTAGGGTTGCCAAATTCCGGGAATTTTCAAAGTTGGAAACTTTCCATGGGAATTAACGGGAATATATGGGAATTAACAGGAATAAACGGGAATTAATGGGAATAAACTGGGAAGTTATATGGCAAGTTAGGGAACTTAAATGTAGTGGACAAAACCCTATCTTGCACTATATTAGTTAAAACAACCTGATTTAATGCAATTTCAGTCGAATTTCTACCCTGCACATATGTTAATCACATGCACACAGCAATCGGCATAGGCTGCTAGACATAAAGGAAACCTATGGTGCGTTTATATGCATGGGGGAAAAATGTTCCAACCAATCAGATTTTGTTGTTGAGTGGTGTATCTTGGGCAGTTCATTGTTGCTAGTTTAGCACGCTAGTAAACCATAGGCAGAGAATGGTATTCCCGCTAGCATGCTAGCTAGCTTTGTATGCTAAGCTAAGCAAAAATACGAACATACAAATCCTATTGCTTATTACGAAACAAAATGTTAATGTTTGTATATGAAACAGTTTGTATGAATTACCCAAAATTCCCAGTTAATTCCCGTAAATTCCCATTAATTCGCATAATTTCCTTTAATTTCATGATAGTTTCCAATTTGGAATATTTCCAAAATTCCCCAGTTTAACTTCCCATGGTAAATTTCCGGAAAGTTTCCGGAAATTTACCGGAAATGTTCCGCCCCTTTGCAACCCTATTGGGGATCAATAAAGTATCTATCTATCTATCTATCTATCTAAGCTATCGATCGATCGACCGACCGACCGACCGACCGACCATTCTAACTCCATAGGTGTTAATATGGAGTTGTTCTCTCTCTTTGCAGCTGAAACAGCTTCTACTTTTTTGGGACTGATTTTCACAAGAATATTCACAAGAATGTGTGGGAATGTTTGCCCATTCATTCTAAAGAGGTCCGTCTCCGACGGTGGACAAGAAGGCCTGGCTCACAATCTCTCTTTTAGTTCATACCAAAGTTGTTTGAGAGAGAAAGTCGTAGAGAAGGTTGTTCTCTGTTGACCAGTCAAGTTCTTCCACACCAAACGATGTCTTTATTTACCTTGCTTTGTGCACTGTGGTACAGTCATGCTGGAACCGAAAAGGGCCCAAGCCCAAACCCTAAAAACCAACCATTTTACCATTACCATTGTCCCTCCACTGGCATGACTGAAGTGATTTTGATATGGAAGAATTTGACTGACTTGCAGAGAACAGGGTTCTTTACACCATCAAACAACTTTGGGATGAACTACAACAGACTTTACGTGTATGTGGATACACACATACCTATTCTTTTCTCTCTCGCATTCACATAGACAGATGACACATGCAATCCTCTTTTCTTAGACCTCTTTAGAAATGTCATTAGATAATCTGTTGTCGTCATTACACATTACACAATATATTTGGCGAATATCTACAAATATATGTACTCCAACAAATGTCCATTTGCATGTACTGTACCTTCACAAAACCACTTCCTATTTGTTTAGAAATTCAAGACGTCTTTCCCTTATCTTTGCCTTTCTTTTTGCACACACATCATACCTGATGTCATTAGTCCTACAAGCCCTGTCAGATGCTGAGTTTGCACAAGTGCTTCCTCTTATCGTCTCCCTGACCTGCTGCTGTCTCTGACATCCACTCCTATAGAGTCTCGACAGTCTTAAGAGATTAGAGCAAAGGATCAGAAAGAAAAGGCTTAAACTCAGAAATATATACTGTGTCTATTTGTTAAGTTCCTTAATCAGAATGTATTCAAAAAAGAGTGTCACAGACACATTGGGGCTGGTTCCTGGAAAGGCTGTGCTCATTCTTCATGTCTGAGAGAAAGAAGAGCCATTTAGATAGCAGCAAGGGCTGGTTGAAGGTTGAAGTGTTCATTGAGATTCCCTTATTGTTGACCTTAAGATTTAACAAAGATTTTGTGTACTTGCATATTTGCTTTATGTAGAAGAGATGGCATGCATATAATTGTGCTTGCAGTGCACATGCAGTAGTTTTGTTTTGAGGATGTTTGAGGATCAGGGTGTTTTGAGGAATGGGCTGAATTGACTATGCCACATGAAGCGTGCCTGCTATCTATTACCTGGTACTTTTACTGTTGCTAATTATTGTTGACTGCTTCTAAATGTCAAGTACCCATGTCTTGCTCTCTCAGAACAATTTCACTCCACAGCAGTCTCTGGTGAGCTGCAGTGCCAATACCACAGCCTTCCCTTTTTCTTTCACAAACATGCAAACACACACACACACACCTGTGGCTAATTTAGCACAACCAGCTAGCTTCTATTTATTTGCCTTTTGGAGTAAGGTGCCAGTAATGTCAAGACTAACAGTCAACTCTAATAGTTTCTTTTGTATTCATTGTTTCCTATTTGGTTAAGAAAAGACACCACTTGATTTTATAGATTGTTCCTTGCACACAAAAAAGATTTGTCATCTCTTTACTGACAGTGAGGATTTGTATAGGGTCAAGGAGCAGACATTTTCAAAATGTTTGCATATAATCTGAGAGCAGTTTCTGTTGCCCCTCACCCAAATGTTAAAGATAGCACAGTGTGAGTGCCATAAGGTCATGATGTTTCGCAATGGAAATTAAATTGAATTAAACATAGAATATTAATCTGTAGCGGCCGATTTTGATTTCGTGGCGCCCCGCCACAGATTAGTCAATGTATGGAAAACACTGCAGAAGTTATGGTACTTGACCAGTTCCCTTTTACTAGTCAATAAAAACGTACTTTCAGGATACAAGTGGAATTTTGTTTTGATCTGTGCTTCATGATGATAATTCAGTGCAAGACCACAGATTCCATTGTAGTATTTGGCTTTCTATCTCGCCGCATTCTGAGTTGTTATGGCATCCTCAAAGAGCTGATAATTTAGTCATTAGTTTTGCCCTGGGGGTTTTCTTCTTCTCTTCATCTTGCTTGTGACCATTGGGTCCTCTCTTCTTCCTCCGTTCCCATGCTCACTCTTCTGCTGCTCTCCCTATGTGCTGCTGTGTACTCATACTTGTGTTTGGCGCTCTTGCAGACATCCATCTATTCATTGAAATTTAGATGCCCTCTCATGCTTTTAGAAACGTTCACCAGGACCAGTTAACGGTGTTGCTGTCTGCCCAGGGGAAACGGCAAGTGACCAGGTCAGTGGGCAGGGCAGGGATGGGCACTGAGGAGGGCTCGGGCATGAGGGCGGAGTTCGGGGGGAAATGTGTGACTATCATTTTGGTGACCGGCTTAGTAAGTAAGCTTTATTTATATTGTGCATTTTTCATGCACAAAGTGCTTTACATATACAGCAATGTCCTGTGTATTAGCCACATCGTGAATAAACCACATGATGGCGTTTAATGCAAATTAAACAAAGCAAACCTTGTATTGACCGCACACGTGTATTAACTGCAGTGCCTAATAGCCCAGTGAATCAGAATCAGATCAGAAGAAAAGAGAGATGCATGCCCATGGATAGCTCACCCCTGTGCATTAACCTCATAGTTAAGGACATTTTGCAAATATAAACCTTGGTTAATAGCTGGGAAATTATAGTAGAAATTAAGACATAAGACAATTAGGGGGGGGGGGGCGACATTAAACATTAAATTAGTTAATTGGTTAAATTCAACAAGATGAAATGTCAGTGGGCAATGGTGACTCTTGGAGTGAACATGGCGTACAGCAGGGTGTCATAGCAGACCAAGCTGGTAGAGTTGCTGGCCTTCTGGAGAGCTCTGGAAGCACAGTGCTGCCTGACCTTATGAGTGAATTCTCTGAGAAGATGCTAGAAAATGCCGATCAGCAGAACAATGGAGTTTTGATAGCAACAGATCTGTCATAGTACTTTATCATTCCGGAGTTAATTAGCAATCGCTCAGCGCTCCGGTAGGTGCACTCAAACGCTCTGTCGCGCGGCGCGAATGTGTTAGCATGTTGCTATGCTAGCGGGCTCTGCCGTGGCCGTAGAGAGAGGAACATAGCAGTAATCAAACACCTCCACGTTTTCCCTACTTAAATACAGTTGCACGAGTAGTTGATAAAAATGTGTACGTCACACAACATGAAACATGGCGATTTTCCAAGCGAATAAACAGGAGAACTACAATGTGTGGCGCAATAGCACTTGGGAGTACTTCGACCTAGCGTGGTAATATTATTAACACCTAATTGTAGATCCTATCCACCACAGAGTTTAGAATCCATGCTGGATCGACCCTCAGCCTCTCCCTCCCCTCTGGGCGAGAGAGAGGCACACACACTAGAGATGCGCTGATGGGCTATTATTTCAACCATAACTGCATAGCAAAACTTATCATCCATCAGCCATCCATCAGCACCAAAGTTTGTTGACCAATTTTCAAAACCGCACCCGCCCACCATCCGTTGGTTGTTTTAATGTAGGCTATATGGGCGATGCAGCGCTGCTGACGTGAGGCTAGAAAGCCCTTGCCTGTTCTAGAAAGACTGATCTAATGCAGCAAATATATTAAAAGGCTAAAGTCGTACATTGGCTAGGCCTATCCCCAGAATATCTGCAGCAAACTCAGTCTCTGTCGCGCAAAACAGTCTCCAAATAAAACGCACATCGGCCTGTTGCCTATTCTGCCAGCTTGTGACAATATATCGTCCAAAATGCTTGATTGCATTGCATTCTCCACATTTTTAGCTAAATTTTCATGTACCACATCAGCATTTTTGTTCAGTGAATCTTTTGTAAATTGCTTTACAATTACCGTCGGGCCTATAGGCCTATTGCCTGGCTTGCCTCAGCTTCGGTCACCTCCTTTTACAATTTTATCATTGTAATAAAAAACGCAATTTGCCACATAATTTCAGCATGCTCCTGGCCTACTAATTAATGCCTATTGTACTTTATTTTTTGCAAAAAGAAAGAAATCCTTGATAAAATAACAAGTCATTAACATTATAGGCTACTTTACACACTGTTATGTCAGGTTGACTGACAAGCCTGTTCTGAAGACTCCCATTCATTTTGACTGCACGAGCGCGTCTTTTACAGACAGACATCGCAATTCATTTTATAGCAGGCCATCGGTCAAAATATGATGCCTCGATATTAAAGAAACTCCGACTCCATTCATTCTGAAAGTCCACCGCACAACAGTGCAACGTGCATGTTCACATTTTTAGTAACAACCGCCAAACTTGCTTGCTTGCCTTACACATCTAAGTTTTCCGACTATTTTTCTTACCTTCTTTTTCCGCTGTGGATGTTATTGAGTTTGTAGAAGTTTTAGCTCTTACGTTCTGAACATCTCGCACTGCCATCGCCCGATGTCATTTCTGAGTCATATCACTCTCTGTCTGTCTTTTAAATGCCTATTCCCTGAATGGTAGGCAGTGTTGCCACAGTTACCTTGAAAAAGTAATCTGATTACTGATTACTCCTTTAAAAAGTAACTTAGTTACTTTACTGATTACTTGATTTTAAAAGTAACTATGTTAGATTACAAGTTACTTTATTAGTTACTTTCAGCAGCTGCCGACAACACCCCCAACGCCTCAACATAAAAATGATAACCGGTTTTGCCAATACTCACTATACTGGAAGTGCATTTTAACAGCAATGTATAGCAGACATCCCAACCTAACCTACTTAGATACTGAAATTCAGATGTTTGTTCAATAATGTCTAAGTACACCAAATAAGGAAGGCCTATTGATAGAAATTCTTATAGTAAAATATGTAGATTTTTTTTCATGTAGCCTTGGCAACTAGCCATCTTGTAGCCTATAGGCCTGAGTAATATGCAAATGAAATTACACTTGTTAAACTCACCTCAACAAGTCTTTTGCAATCATTTAACCCGCCGTGAGCAATGCTAAAGTTGCTGTTACAAACAGTGCAGTGTGCAAGATTATCATTATGTTTTAATCTTTTGAGACAATTGGGTACACTTTTGTGTAGTCTGATGTGAAATGGGTCTTAAATCTTCCTTTTTGAGGGGCACTGACGCTGCCATGACGCTTCTGTTCCTAGATACACTGACTAAACTGATTAATTATGTTTGGGAGAAAAGAGATATAAGCACTTACACTGAAAACGGATTGGTTGATTTAGCAAAACAGACCAGGATGCTCTCCGTCTTGGATGCGCTTCAGGCAGAAACGCACCACTCCTCTCTCTCTCCCTCTCCTTTGTGTGCGCATTAAGCTATGCACAAGCGATTTGAAGCAAAGATTCTAGAATCTTTGATTTGAAGTCCGGTCTGGCTTGCGTGCTCTTGTTCGCTCTAGGTTCCGGGAGATTTTATGTAATTTGCGGGCGTCAGGAAGCCGCTATCAATATGTGGGAGACTCCCAAAAGTTCGGGAGACTTGGGATGTCTAGCTAGACAGCACTTTGTCGCCAGCACAGAACGTACAATGTACCTTAATGTTGTCATGTTTAGCTGACACAAACTCAAAGTAATGACTGATGAAATGTGCATCTCTCTCTCTCTCCCTCCATTGTTGTTTTCGTTTGTGTCGCTGCACGTGAATTGTCCTCATGCTGAAAACGTGAGCATAGCCTACATGACATTAATCCCCAAGACAAGAAGAAAGCAAAGAATATATCTTTTTATTTAGGAAAATGACAAAAATAGTAACGCACAGTAACTTAGATAAGTAACTTTAATCTGATTACTGGTTTGTAAATAGTAGCGCGTTAGATTACTCGTTACTGAAAAAAGTGGTAAAAATAGACTAACGCGTTACTAAGTAACGCGTTACTGGCATCACTGATGGTAGGCTACAATTATGTGTTTTATATATAGGCTAATATCTAAACAAAATAACCCAGGCAGTCTCATCTAGGATATAACACAGGTTGAAGTCAACGTCAAGTTGGTTCTATTTAGGGAGGTGAATGTGTGTAAACATCTGTAGATGACTCAGAAATGACATCGGAAGACAAGGAGTGAATAGTGGCAAGAGGCAAGCCGAAGTCTGCTGACAAGGGCCCGACGGTAATTGTAAAGCAATTTACAAAAGATTCACTGAACAAAAATGCTGATGTGGTACATGAAAATTTAGCTAAAAATGTGGAGAATGCAATGCAATCAAGCATTTTGGACGTTATATTGTCACAAGCTGGCAGAATAGGCAACAGGCCGATGTGCGTTTTATTTGGAGACTGTTTTGCGCGACAGAGACTGAGTTTGCTGCTGATATTCTGGGGATAGGCTACAACATAGCCAATGTACGACTTTAGCCTTTTAATATATTTGCTGCATTAGATCAGTCTTTCTAGAACAGGCAAGGGCTTTTTAGCCTCACATCAGCAGCGCTGCATCACCCATATAGCCTACATTAAAACAACCAGCGGATGGTGGGCGGGTGCGGTTTTGAAAATTGGTCAAAAAACTTTGGTGCTGATGGATGGCTGATGGATGATAAGTTTTGCTATGCAGTTATGGGTGAAATAATAGCCCATCAGCGCATCTCTAGTGTGTGTGCCTCTCTCTCGCTCAGAGGGGAGGGAGAGGCTGAGGGTCGATCCAGCATGGATTCTAAACTCTGTGGTGGATAGGATCTACAATTAGGTGTTAATAATATTACCACGCTAGGTCGAAGTACTCCCAAGTGCTATTGCGCCACACATTGTAGTTCTCCTGTTTATTCGCTTGGAAAATCGCCACGTTTCATGTTGTGTGACGTACACATTTTTATCAACTACTCGTGCAACTGTATTTAAGTAGGGAAAACGTGGAGGTGTTTGATTACTGCTATGTTCCTCTCTCTACGGCCACGGCAGAGCCCGCTAGCATAGCAACATGCTAACACATTCGCGCCGCGCGACAGAGCGTTTGAGTGCACCTACCGGCGCGGGAGAGGTATGACTCAACTCGTGAAAGTTAAGGTAAGAACATATATTACTACTGATTTTGGGTGGCGTGTTCCTTTAATTGTCCGATTAATTTGAAAAGAATTAACGCAATTAATCACGGGCAGCGCAGTTAAGCCTCTTTCATTTTCAGAGTCTGTCTTAAGCTCATATCCACAGCTAGGTTGATCATGAAATTAAAATAAACTAGATGACCTAACAGCCATTGATATCACTCTTGACATGCTAGCAAGAAGGGCTAAATAACGCTCCAAATCTAGCCATTATTTTGGTGAGGGAAAAACTGGTCATTTTCAAAAGAGGTGTTTGTGTGTCTCTCTCCCTCTGTGTCTTCTTTTTCATATTTGAATAGACTATTGTTTGTTATGTTTGTTATAGTGCATACAAAATATGCCTTTCAATCTAACAGTCAGTGATCTCAATGGCTTTATTGAAAGTGTGTTCAGAGTTTAAAAGTTTATAATAAAACAATAGTATTCCTGGTTGAATTCCTGGTTGATTTTATGACATTCCATGACCAATACATTTCAATGTCCATTATTAAAAGCTTCATAGAAAAATTGTGTTTACATGTTTTTAAAAATTGTTTGATCGCCGTATTATTTTGCTAATTAGCAAAACATTCCTCTTTCTGGCAAAAAGACTTAAGTCTTAACTTAAAAACTTAACTTAACTAAACTTAACTTAAAAAGACTCCGTTTTCAGGTTTGACCTGTACATATTTAGAAATGATGTGATCATGGCAGCATCAACTGGGTTGGATCCCTTTGAGGTCTCTGGGGTTCTGTTTGCGTGCTTGTGAAAACTTTGAACAGATAGTTCCCTTCATGTGCTGGACCAAGTGACAAAGATTAAAATGGCAGACAAAACTGTCACTCAGTGCGGCACACCTCGAACCTCAACCATCTGAACTGTTCTATTGCCTCAATAAGCTTGGGAAGGACTTCTTGTAAGATGTTCAGCACAATTCAGAGGATATTTGCAGGTCTTCTGAATTCATGATATACTGTTTGATGAGTTTTGTGAGCGCATTGTTATTTATGACCTAGTGTTTGGGTCTTGGCAAGGCAAAATCTTTCCTGCACTCACTGGAAATAAATTCAGTCTGTGAATGTTCAAGGTCCACCGAACATTCCTGTGGTGAAGAGCAGCTCTTGTTCTGAAGTTTATGACAAAGGCACACTTTTTCTCAAGGAAAAACTGTCCTTCATATCACCTTTTAGGTCTGTTTTTCCAATTTTCCATTGGAAAATTTCCATTTTATTTATTAAGAGGTTAGTAAAGGCTTTTTAGGCATAACATTGAGAGTAACTCTGGAGTGGTTCTTTTGCCTTTTTGCTCTTTGTGGCTGTTTCTTGGCCTTTGTCAAATGTTTCTGGTCTTTCAAATCAGTTAGTGCTTTATTCTGTCATTATGCTTTTTAATTGCTCTCTTTTATGGTTCCCACACACTCAGACTCAGGCATTCCTCCCCAACATGCTGCTTTCTGTGTTCATTCCCATGTCCTCCACTGGGCTCGCTGGACTCACTCTCCTCCCCCTGTTGTGGCCTCTGTGGCTGCTGGACAACGGGAGTTGAGAAAGGGGCACAAAACACAGAATCAAAAGAGGACACCAGAGAGGAATGGAAGCATCTGTCTGAAAGATGTTTTTTGTGTGTGTGTGTGTGTGTGTGTGTGTGTGTGTGTGTGTGTGTGTGTGTGTGTGTGTGTGTGTGTGTGTGTGTGTGTGTGTGTGTGTGTGTGTGTGTGTGTGTGTGTGTGTGTGTGTGTGTGTGTGTGTGTGTGTGTGTGTGTGTGTGTGTGTGTGTGTGTGTGTGTGTGTGTGTGTGTGTGTGTGTGTGTGTGTGTGTGTGTGTGTGTGTGTGTGTGTGTGTGTGTGTGTGTGTGTGTGTGTGTGTGTGTGTGTGTGGTTGGGTACATGTACAGGCTGCCTGTTTGTGTGGGTCAGAGAAGGTTAAGGCTCGTAAAGTGGCTGAATGCCATGCTCAAGCCAGCCAACTGGATGTCTTTATTTCGAGGCTGTCAAAGAGCATGTTAGATTGGTCACACTGGGAAAAGGTCAGGATTCCTGCTTGGTTCTGGAGGCTGGGCTCTTCTAAGCAGGGCCAACTGGATGCAGCATGCAGGCCACGCTGAGGTGAGCCCTGGGCAGAGGGGCCCTGTTGTCTGATGTTCCCCGCCATGCCGCCGTGTCACGGCATCTCTGTGAAGTGGCCGCTGGCAGGTTAATCCAGGGCCAGAGGGCCATGATTTATTTGTTGTGTGCTCATCATGTTTTCAGTTCCATATTGTGAGAGGGAGGTCTTGTGGCTGTTACCCATACATCTCAGACCTGGCATGTATAACACAAATTATAATAGCTGTATTGTCACTTGCCCAAAGAGTTCTATTGTGACCTACTCTTTGTGTTGATGAAGTTAGGGTGGGTTTTCTGAGCTCTCTTTTCTGAAGTTGGGATGAGCCTCCTTGTTCCTTTGTCTTCCTCTTCTGTCAGGTCAGTGAATGGGAATGTAGGGATCGTTTATTTGTACCATTAAATCACATATTCATACATTTATTCAGAAATATGGAGGATGCCATGTCTTCATGAACAACAACATAATAAAGCTTTTTATGAAACTCTGATAGTTCTACACCATTTCTACATAGCCATAATGACATGGGTAAGACTACCCACAGCACAGGCCTCATAAATGGGCTGTGATGCTGGTATGTGTATGGGTACTTTTAGCTTGCGTGACATTCACACACAGACGTCCAGGGCACCAAACAGCAGTAGGGGTCAATCTATGCTAGCCTAAAGGCTCTGGGGGACAATCTGCCACTGCAATTTCTGTGTCTGCTCTGCTCCCCCCTTCCCGACTCAGGATCATGGTCCTGTATAATAAACCACACCAGACTATCCCCCAGCCCAGCCTTGCCCCATGCTTGCTGACTCCTGTGGCCATGGGCCGCCTCTGAGTAAAAATAGATCCACAGGATGTGTGGAGTAAGTGATGGACTAAAGAACTCCAATGTAGCAATTAGAGCTGTGGGCTTGTTCTCCAGGCAGCTCATGGGCAGAATGTAGGTCAGGCTTGTTCCACTGTGCTGGGGACAGAGATGAGCCGACGGCCAGAGATAGAGAGACCCAAAGACAGAGAGAGGCTCCGACGCCTGTGATGTCAGGCAGACTTGGCTGTATAATGGACTATGAGACGAGAAAGATAGAGAGAGAGAGGGAGAGAGCTAAATCTGTCTCCACTCTCAGGTCTCCGATAAACGGCCAGTGTTGAGTTTGGCTAGCTAAACCCTGCAGCTCCCATTCCATGGAAATGGAGTGCTCTCGTTCTTCCCCCTGCTCTTTGTGCATCAAGCCCCCGGGTGACTCACTCAACATTTTTTTTTGTTCATTTCAAAGGTAGCTCGTTAGTCTCGTGACTCACTGCATATTACAGTCGTCTAATCTAGCAGACGATGTGGCATCTTGCGTTTGACTTCAGAGAGTTGAAAGCGTTGAAATGGAGCTCCACAAACTCAACTTTGATCAGCACTCACAGCTCTGACAGCAAAGGGAAGAATGACGAGATCTTAGGAGAGAGATGAACCTGGGTAGAGAAGCAGAAGTCTTTAAGTCGTGGTGTGTCAGAGCCTTGATGGGAGTGTACAGGATGTTTGTGTTTCCAAGAAGAGCTCCAGTCTCAAGAGACTGTGATGGGTTTATCTGCTTCTGCTTTTGCTCTCTTCTGATCTTCCACAAGCACCAACACACACACACACACACACTGGATCTGTTGCTCTCACAGGTACCTGTTGTCATGGACCATGTTACAACCAGAGTTACACTGCAATGTTTGCCAAAGTGTCTTTCCAATCTTACTGCAACATTGGCATTAACATTGAGTTTAAGGCTTTGACTCTCCCAACACACAAAACCATAAATTCATTCTTCTACTAAACCATAGAAATGTGCAGATAACGCAGCATGTACACACACTGGTCAGCCCTATTTTGTACTCCAGTTCTCCTTTTTGTACTATGATCAAGTTAGAGGTATGCAGAGATCACGCACTTCTTTTTTGTACACAGGCCCATATGGCCCATGCCCAGTCCAGTCTCACTGGTGGGACCACAGGCTTGTTGGAGCTCACATGCTTGAGTGCTCAGGGGAAGATGAGATAATTCAGTTAATCCTATTTCTGCATAAGTCCTGCGCAAAGCTGAAACCCACATGGAACAGTGGCACTCACAGTGTCTACACACTTGAAGAGGCTGTTAGCTACTGAGGGAAGATTGTTTTGCTCTAGCCTAGTCTGTTGGCTGCCATGTTGAAGTAGAGAGTAGAGAGCTGCACTGACCAGTAGAAGCTGGGAGAAAATGTGTGTGTACTGAGCGAGCATTTGGGTGGGTCAGAGGAACAAGGAGAGAGTGGGGAAGAGAGACTGAGAGAGACCATGTGGACCAGATGGACATGACTGTCCCTCTCTGTGACTGGGTTGGTGGCCAAAGTTTTAGCGGCTTGGTCGGTGGCATGTGGCTAACGGAAGCGTGCTCTCGTTCCAGGAGACAGCAGCGGCCGCCCACCGGAGGGGGAGGAGGAGGAGGAGGGGGGAAGGCCCAGAATCCTCAGCAGCAGCAGCAGCAGCAGCAGTCACCTCAACAACAAAACACTCAGCAGCATCAGCAACAACAGCAACAGCCAACGCCCCAGCAGCAGAACCAGCCCCAGGGCAGCGATCAGCAGGGAGGCAATGCCAAGCCCAGTGGCCGTCCGTACCAGGGCCAGGGCCAAGGCCAGCGCCCGCACCACGGCTACAGCCAGAATCGCCGCTGGCACCACCCCCAGAAGCACCCGGGCAACGCGCCTCAGGGAGCCTCGCCCAGCCACAAGGGGGCGCCGCGTAATGCCAAAGACTCTGAGAATGTAAGGGCCGAGGAGGAGGGTGCGGACAGAGAGAGGGCCCCCAGGGAGCAGGGCTCCCACAAGGAGGCGCCGGCCGAGGGGCCCCGAGTCAGCCTGCTGCAGTCATCTAAGGAAAGGCTGAGGAGGAGGCTCAAGGAGAAGGTAAAGCTCTTTAGAGTCTTTAGTGTCAGCCGCCATCAGCATCAGATGTCAGCCTAGCTTGGGCCTGTCTTTGCGTACACACACACACACACACACACACACACACACACACACACACACACACACACACACTCACTCTCTCTCTCTCTCTCTCTCTCTCTCTCTTTCTCTCTCTCCACCTCTCCAGCTCCTTTTCTCTCACTCACTCGCTCTCTCTGTCTTCTAAAGTACTATTCCCTAGACCATCCTCTCACATGTAGTATACAGTGAATGAGGTGAACACAGTCACAGCTAAATCAAATGAGAAAGTGCACAGAGAGCGTAACCACACACTTACATGTAAACCTACACACATATGCACATTTAGAGCCCTGACTCATTAAGCCGCGGGCCCCTACATGGCGGCTGATCCTGTGGTACCTCAGTGTGTGTGTGTTTGTATATGTGTATATATATGTGTGTGTGTGTGTGTGTGTGTGTGAATATGTGTGTTTTGTGAGAAAGAGGGGATAAATGGCTGAAGCAGCAGTGGCTGGCTGGAGCTTTCCGCTGTGTGCTCATTTCTGTACTGCTGCTCTCAGCACCACAGGCTTCCTCCCACTAACCCCTTCACTGTGTGTGTGTGTGTGTCTGTGTGTGTGTCTGTGTGTGTGTGTGTGTCTGTGTCTGTGTCTGTGTGTGTGTGTGATTACATGCAGTGATATTAAGTGTCTTTGTGTCTGGTGATTTTCCTTAGTGTTTTGGGCAGCAGGAACAGCCCTCCTTTTTCTGCATCCTCAAAGCTGCTTTGGGGGGGGGGGGGGGGGTGGAGGCACTTGCTCAGAACTGTGTCTACTTTTTTTCCTGGCCCCCTCCCACTCCCTTCCCCTCAGCCTATTGGGATGCTTCTCTAATCAACTCATGATGCATCTTTTATTTACCAAAACAACAGGAAGTGGGTTTGTGCACAGCCTCCGAATTTGTGGTCATCTAATGTGACGCGGTTGCTGTGAATGGAGTTGAGTTTCAAAACTCGCCTGTAGAAAGTTCTATAGGTCTGTGTACTCTAGGGCTGCAACTGAAGATTTACCACTAATCGTAAATCGATTTACCATTAATGTTAGTCAGTGTTTCCAAAAGCCCAAGGCAATCAGAGCATTTTGAAGTGTTTTCCTTAAAAAGTGACACAACCCGATTAACTGATTACCAAAATGGTTTGCAGTTATTTAATAGTAATCGATTAATTGCTGCAGCCCTAGTGCACTCACATTGTGGGTTTGGGGGGAAATGATTGCCACTGCGAGACAGCAAAAATGAAGAAGTACTATACTTGCCCATCACCTAACTGCTCTCCTCTGTCCATCAGCTAACTGCTCTCCTCTGTCCATCACCTAACTGCTCTCCTCTGTCCGATCATCTTTTCTCTCCGTCCGGCTCTGGCTCTCTCAGGAGGAGGTTCCTGTCCTGCCCGCGGCCCCCCAGCGCAGCCGCATGGACCGGCTGCAGGAGCTGCTCAACAGCATGCGCAACAACAGCAGCGGCGTGGACAGCCAGCTCAGCTCCTTCATGGAGGAGGCGCAGAACTCCGCCAGCTCAGAGGAGATGCTGGAGGAGATCGTCCGCACCATCTACCAGAAAGCCGTCACGGACCGGAGCTTTGCCGCCATGGCCGCCAAGCTCTGCGACAAGATGGCTCTCTTCATGGTCGAGGGCACCAAGTTCCGCTCCCTGCTCCTCAACATGCTACAGGTGAGAGAGAGAGAGAGAGAGAGAGAGAGAGAGAGGGAGGGAGGGAGAGAGGGAGAGAGAGAGAGAAGCTCACAGAAGGTCATGCTTTTCAATTTGCTGTAAGAAAGGAGATTAAGAGGTGAACAGAAATTTCAATAAAAGATAATTAAATGATTTCAAAGTCTTGCCACTCTAGTGCTAGTAACACAGAAAATGTTCCAGGGTTATGGGCTGGTGTATTGCTTTGTAACCTATGATGCCAAGGGTGGCACTGCCACCATGTGCCGCTCCAGTAGCTGTGGGCATTGGTGGCATGAGCCTGCAGGTAAGGCCCAGCACTAACCTGGCACACGTGAACGTGGCAGCATGACATGGCACATTGTAACAGCATACAACTTGGCACGGAGAGGTGGCCCTCTCCACAGGCAGCAGAGGAGCATGCCACGTGTTCACGCACCGCACTGCATGGCACAGCTCCGACTGGAGGCTCCGAACCAGCACGCTGCTCTCGAGCCCCAGCCAGCTCTGCTTCTGTTCAAGGTCTCCTCCCCTCAGCCGCAAGCCTCTTCTCTCCAAAGACGAGGCCTTCTGTGGAGAGAGGTAGACACGGGTCGGAACGACGACAGAGAATAGTCTGTTATCTGTTATCTGTCCACACCTAAGACTGGACTTAGACCAGACCAGATCAAGTCCAAGTCCAAGTTGTCGCAGCCCCACCACAGTGTGTCTGTCCGTGTGAGGAGGCCGGTGTGTTGGGCCGGTAGAGGCAGACGCAGGCGTAGGCTGGCCCAGCGTTGGCCCCCGCGGGCTCCTTCTGCGCTCAGCGGGACGTGACGTGGGCGCGGCCTCCCCCTGACGCCAGCCGCTGTGCCAGACGTCTCCTCTTAGGAGGCCGCGTTTTGTTCCTGGAGGGGGTGGCGGGGCTCTGACGGGCACGCCACTCTAAATGTCAACCCACCTGCTGCTCACGGCGCTGCCGTGTCTGCGTTCGCGTTCCCTCTTCTCTGCCCGTGCTTGTTCCCAGGACTTCCCCTTTCCTCTCTGTGGCCTTGATTGGCCTGCTCCGCTGCCATGGCCTTATTCAGCAGAGCTGTGAGCCAGCTCGTCTAATTAAGCACACCGTAGCACACTTCTGATGGTACTATAAAGTGCAATTAGGCTGCCATGGAACATCTGAACGCATAATGTTCCTCATGGAAAACTCACTTGAAACGCTGGTACAGTATGTGACCTATGCATGATATGTATTAGAAGGGATTTCTATCTATGTACAGTGTAAAAAAAACAATGCATTAGTGTTTAATTTATTCTACAAACTTAAAATTAAAGTATTTAAGTAGTTGTGGGCTCCATAAACCTTTTCCTTCGGCTTTGGTGATCTAAATTCCACTTCCTGACGGCTGCCATTATCATTGGCTTTGAACATTCAGAACATGCTGGCGTGGTGGAACAGCGGTAACGGAGCTGACTGACTATTGGCCGAGCGCTGTTGAGTCTGTGCCGCTTCGATAAAAGCGTCTGCTACATATCAGTCAACTTAATCTTTAACTTAGCATTCACTATTATGACTTCGAGCTCTCATGGAAATCTCTCTCAAAGGTGTTTGAGCGCTGTTGCAAGGTTCCACACATCAGCAGAGGCTGTGAGACTAGTGCTTAGAGTATCTCGCAAACAAGGAAGCCCGTGACCACATGAGCTTAAACACAATGTGCACGTCTCTCTTGCTGCCCTGGACCACTGCTCTCTCCCTCCCTCCCTCCCTCCCTCCCTCCCTCCCTCCTCCGCTTCTCCTCTCTTCCTTTTCCTCCCTCAAGTCCTGACCTCCCGACTGTGGTCAGCCTGTGTGTCTGCACTGTGGTGTTTTGGCAGCCAAATGTTAAACCTCTCTCTCTCTCTCTCTCTCTCTGTCTCTCTCTCTCTCTCTCTCTGTCTCTCTCTCTCTGTCTGTCTTTCTCTCTCTCCGTCTTTCTCTCTCTCTCTCTCTCTCTCTCTCTCTCTCTCTCTCGCTCTCGCTCTCTCCCTCCTCTCTCTGGGAAGTAAGTGTGGGACGTGCTTCTCACCAGGGTGTCACATTGTAAGTCGGCCTCTTCCTCCCTGGTGACAGGGCTTGCTTCCTGTCTGTCCCGCCTTGAGACACACACAGCCACACACAGTCCCAATAAAATCACTCCCTTATAGGGCCCTAGAGTATCACTTCCATAGGCAATCATTTTGTGGTGTCTTGCACTCGAGCGACGGGCCTCCGGAGTCTAAAGGCCTTTGATTCTCACAGCCCTTGCCTTTTCAGCAGTTACACACGCATCTGCGCCGCCCTTACAGGCAGTCTATAGAAACAGCAGACCTGTGGAAGCCCCTCAGTATGCATTTTTAATGGGCCGTCATAAGAACATACAGTACACAGCCCAAGCCAGCCATGGATTTCAGATAGCAGGTCAAGTGTGCCGTAACCATGGCAACAGCTATAAGGTGACAGTGGCCTCTTAAACCTTGTGTGGAATGATGATCTTCATGCAAGGTGTGTGTATATATTTTTTTATATATTTTTTTGGGGGGGGGCTTTTTGCCTTTATTCTGACAGGATAGTGAAGATAGACAGGAAGTGAGTGGGAGAGAGAGAGATGGGGTGGGATCGGGACATGACCGCAGGTCGGATTCGAACCTGGGTCCCTGTGGGCACTTGGACCCGTACATGGTACGGGCGCTGTAGCCTGTTGCGCCACAGCGCCCCCCAGGTGTGTGTATATTTGATAAACTCTGCACAACCTTCACATCTCCTCACATGTGTTGATCAGAGTTGTTTGAGCCGCAAGATGTTAAATGCCACAAGCATGTTATTAAAAAGTCATGTTATATTGATGCTGTTATTAAATGCATTCAAATTTGATTGGGCCACCTATACTTGTCTGGAGTAAACCTGTGATGGGTTAATATGCTGAATCCTCTGGCCTCATCTCCATCAGCTAGCTTAACCATTACTCTTGAAGTACATGCAAGCACCCACAGCCATTAATATTGCATTGTCCAAAGTCTACACTAGCACTCACTTAAGATAATCGTGTCCTGACAATGACTTCATGCCTTGCTCAGTGTGCTTCACTGTGTAGGTTTAGAAGCGTTGCCCACTCTAGTGAGTTTTAACACTGTATTTTAATCATCCCTGCCTCCTACATATCGCGCCTTGTTCACCAGTGTACTGAATACAAGCCCGTGTAGGAGGTCAGAAACATTCCCTTACATTTCAGTGGCCAACGAAAACATTGTTATTCTGTAAATGTAAGCGTGCGTCGCTCTCTCTCTCTCTCTCTCTCTCTCTCTCTCTCTCTCTCTCTCTCTCTCTCTCTCTCTTTTTTCTTGTGTTTTGTTTTGGTGGCTGTGTGCCCCAGACGTGCATGAAAATGTTCAGCAAGCAGCCGATATTGAGCGCAGTGGAAAGTCCCGATCACAGGCGCATGTGAGCCGGTGATGTGTAATGAGTGTAATGTATTATGTTGATATTTTCTCTCACTGTGTCCAGACAGGAATGATAAATGTCTGGCAGCGGTTAGATTTTTCTCTCCGCTCTCACACTTCATTCTTCTCCTTCTCTCTCATTTACTCTTCTCTCTCTTCGTTCCTCACCCTTTCTATCTCTCTATATCTCACTGAAGCTGTTTTTTTTTTACTCAATTTGTCTCACAGTTTCTGCTCCGCTTGCTCATTTAGATTTACTTACTATGCAACTGATGCTACTCCCTCCGTCTTGCTCTTTCTTTCTGACGCTCACTTCTCTCTCTCTTTCTTTGTGTGTGTGTGTGTGTGTGTGTGTGTGTGTGTGTGTGTGTGTGTGTGTGTGTGTGTGTGTGTGTGTGTGTGTGTGTGTGTGTGTGTGTGTGTGTGTGTGTGTGTGTGTGTGTGTGTGTGTGTGTGTGTGTGTGTGTGTGTGTGTGTGTGTGTGTGTGTGTGTGTGTGTGTGTGTGTGTGTGTGGTGGAGCAGAAGGACTTCACCCGCCGGGACGAGCTGCAGCAGACTGACGTGGAGAGCTGGCTGGGCTTCATCACCTTCCTGTGTGAGGTGTTTGGGACCATGAGGAGCAGTGCAGGAGAGCCCTTCAGGGTGCTGGTGTGCCCCATCTACACCTGCCTCAGGGAGGTCAGTCCTGTATGCCCAACTCCCCTCCATACAGCACACAAGCATCTGCACCTTTTGACTACAACATGATATGAACTTGAATTTCCCCATGGGGATCTATCTATCTATCTATCCATCCATCCATCCATCCATCCATCCATCTATCTATCTTATCTATGCTTTCTATCTGCAGCATTTCAGGAGGCAAGTGTTGTGTAATGGATTGGTCCAGTATAGTGCTTAGTACCAGTGGCAGCCCTATGTGTGCAACACACTGTGTATGAGCACTGGTTTCAGTCAAAAAGTGCTTACTTCTGCACTATCCCAATGCAACTACTCGTTTTCTGTCAATCCTACTGCTGCACTGGGGATTTACATGTATACGAGTAAATGTGTGCAATATATATGTTAGGCCATATATTTCAAATATACAAGTAAACTACATCACATTTTATTAGCTGTTATGTCAAGACTACATTTTGTATGTATTACTACAAACACTCACAAAATATCACTCAAGTTCCGTATAGTCCAAAAAGCTCTGGGGCTTGGTGAAGTGGTTTAGTGTTGTATGATTCATTTAGGCCCTGACAGCCACTGCTCCAACTGCTCTGTTGCCCTGAGCTCTGTTGTCCTGTGCTCTGTTGCCCTGAGCTCTGTGGTCCTGTGCTCTGTTGTCCTGTGCTCATGAGCATTGCTGTCCTGTCCAGCCTGCCCACCTCGGCCATGGCTCCCGCGCGGGCTCTCACTAGGCTGCGGTGTGAGGGAGTGTGTTCCAGTCATGAAGGCTGTGTTTAGACATCACCAGGGCAGGAGATTGCAGAGTGAGCATGGCCAAAGATAATGATAGGAGATTACGCTAACACCTGCCTTGAGATCGCCACTGTGGAAGGTGTCTCCATGGAAACCACAGGCTCCAGAGACACAAACATTCTTTTTTTTTTTTTTTTTGCATCGCGTCACAGAAAAGTTTGTCCTATGAGAGTGAATAGTGTCTAAAGGTGAACCAGTCTGAAGGCTCAAGTAGCATGTGCTTTAATTGACAAGTTCACCAGTGATGTGGTGATGCAGAGGGGAGGAGCCAAATGTTGTAACAGGAGTAGATGTGAGGAGGGAGAAAAGCTGAGAGAGAGAGAGAGAGAGAGAGAGAGAAAGAGAGAGAGAGAGAAAGAGAAGGAGAAGGGAGAGAGAGCTCTAAAGGGTTGGTGAAGGGAATGGAGTGAGAGGGGAGGTGCGCTGGATGCAGCCCTTCCCCTTGAGAATGGCGACAGTGTGTGTTTATGTCTGGTTTTCATGGTGACATCCTATATTCAGCCACCCATGCACTAATGTACGCACACACTGTCTCTATTGCGCGCACACACACACACACACACACACACACACACACACACACACACACACACACACACACACACACACACACACACACACACACACACACACACACACACTGTGTAGCCTGCGGTAGGGGTACTTCAGGAATGCCCCTGCAATTTTTACATGTCCTTTTGATCTGCCCGCAACACAGGCGCACGCACACACACACAGTCATTCACACACACAGAGAGCTCTGGAATGAGGTGAGGAGGCTGGTGTGTGTTTCAAGTGGAGTGTGTTTATTTTAGGTGTTGTTTTAACTTGGAGGGGGGTGCACTCAAACGCAAAGTAGAGCTGTGCTCAGAAATAGGTTCACAGGCACAAACACATACGCATTCACACACACTCACACACTCAACAAGCATCTCAAACAGAGACATATACAGTGTGTCTCTTGATCAGACACAGTTCTGCTTGGTGAATCTGCGTGTGCAGACTGTGCACAGACACACACGCACGCACACACGCACACGCAC
Source organism: Alosa pseudoharengus (assembly GCF_046254945.1). NCBI lineage: Eukaryota > Metazoa > Chordata > Actinopteri > Clupeiformes > Clupeidae > Alosa > Alosa pseudoharengus. Next base: position 9,054,166 of record NW_027468609.1, on the reverse strand, counting down.
GCACACACACGCACACACAAGCACACACACGCGCACACACAAACACACACACACACACACACACACACACACACACACACACACACACACACACAGTGATGGCTCGGTAATTGATGCCTCAGTAATATAAAACAGATGCTGAGGCCCCTAGTTGCTTACTCCCCATAAGAGTGAGGAGAGTGGAAAGAGAACAGAGGAACTCTTTCAGAAACATACATGTACATACACTAACCCACACAATGTACAGAAATACTAACATACATTGAGATCAGAAACCTTGATTATTCCAACCCAATCAGCTTTTCCTTTTTAGTCATTTAGTTCAGATTCCGACAACCATCTTCTTCCTCTGTTACTGGTGTAGTAACAGGAGCGCATGCGTCCACACACAGGCACGCACACACAGACTCACACACACATGCAGAGACACACACACACACACACACACACACACAGGCGTCAGCTGTCTCTCGCTTCCCTCGGCAGGAAGTTGAGGTTGTCCTCGGAGCAGAAAGTCTCTCTCTGTGGTAGAGGTGTGAAATCAGAATGACGCCCACCCACGCATGGCTGCTGCCAGGATGCAGCAGAAGCAGAGAAGGAGAGGGAGGAGGAGACCGAGGCCCAGAGATGGGGGACCAACACACACGGAGTGTGAGGAGCTTTGAGATGAAGAGAAGCAGAAGAATAAGGTGGAGGATGTAGAGAGAGAGAGAGAGACTGAAAGAGAGAGCAGAGTGGTTGAAAATAGGAGATGGAGAGAGAGCTGAGAGCACCTCCTCCACCCTCAGTCAGACTCTGGCAGAGCCCTCATCTCTGCTGCCACCTACCTTCCCTCCCCCTACTGCGGGGAGAGATTCTTTGGTGGGGGGGTGGTGGGGGGGGGTGAACATTCCAGAGTGCAAGCACACTGTAGGACCTCTCATTCTTATCGTAGGCAGAAAATTGATCAGATCCCAGTCCTAACCTGCAGCGCTGCGTGCACCATGGAGCCTGGCAGGCATTGTAGGGCTCCTGCACTTCCCAATCAGGCTTTCATCTCAGGAAAAAGCGCCCGAGCAGCCTTGTCTCGACACGCAGGGACTTTTCAGTGAGAGCGGATATCAGGCTTGTCAAATATTTGTGTGCATGTCTGTGTGGTTTAGTTTGTTTGTGTGTCTGAGCCTGTGTCTGTGTCTGTGTCTGTGTGTGTGTGTGTGTGTGTGTGTGTGTGTGTGCACACGTGTTTCTTGTCTATATAGTTTTGCCTGTGTGTGTCTGTGCGTGTGCTTGCATGCTCCCAGGCATCTCCCTAGACGTCCGCCCTGTCAGGTACAGCCCTGTGTTTACATGGCCGCCTGTCTCCCAGCCAGGTGTGAAGTGTAGCGCTGGGCGGCTGGGCGACTGGGCCCCGGCTCGACCGGTTTCTCTAATTACAGGTGTCTCTCCCGTGGAGCTCTGCCTCTACATGACAGGTGTATACAGGACCCAGAACGAGAGTGACTGTTGTTTGGACTCAGAACAAAAGATTGATGTTGGCTGGCATGAGTGTGCTGCAGCTCATCATGTGAAAGACTTGAATGCGTCTGATGGATACTGGTGGATATCAGAATGGGCCTCAGAAAGTGTCACATGGACACTGCCTGGTAGACTGGATGTTAAAGTTACTGAAAATGGCCACACAAAGAAACTGTGTCTGTGTGTGTGTGTGTGTGTCTGTGTGTCTGTCTGTTTTGTGCTGTGTTGTGTGTGCGTACATACGACTGTGTGTCTGTGGGCACAGAGTGATGAGTGCCTGTGGTGAGTGCAAAGTATGTGAGTGTATGTGTGTCAGGTGTAACCTGAGCCCTGGCCTCTCTTGCTGTGGCCCCAGGGGATGTCATTATGGGGTGTCTTACACAAGGCTTAAAGCACAGGTCTCCCTGGAGACCGCTGGAATGAGAACCTTTAAATAATTACACAGGACCACCAAGACACCATCAGAATTCAGCATCATAACTCTACTGGGCAGTGGACACGTATGAATTTGTTTTTACTATTAATGACCAACCAGAGGCTGTGCTATCTACAGGTCAATCATTTTGCCATTCTACAGTTTTTAATGAACATGTCTTTTCCACAAAAGCTACTTACAAAGTCCAATCTATAACAGTGCCTTTCTTGGCATCTATTCGATCATTGCTGAAACATTCCCACCAAATTATGCAATGTAGTCTTGAGGCTAAACTTTGAATTATGAAAATCGAAAATAATGATTAAAAGAAAAGAACAAATTAAAAAAACATGGAGAGTAATGACACTGGATTGGTAAGTGTATAATATACCCATATGCTAACATTAGCTGTGTTAGCTATTTCTTTTGAGGTAGACCACTGTTGCACCAGTGCTAGGCTGCTGCCTGTGTATTGTCACTATAATTGAGTCTCATATGTGAAGCTTCACAGGGTCATTATATCACGTACAGCTCTGGAACTTGATGTCCTAGTTCCCACTTAACCCCTTTTTTCCATCTTTAGTGGTGAGTTTAATATTGAATCACGTGTAGACAAGATACTGGCTTATATAACATGCCACATCATTACAGAGTGTTACATTGAGTACAGAGTGTTAATTGTAGATATATTGAAAACGATCTTTTTTTATTCACCAGTAGAGACTGGATAGAAGCTATGGCCCCAGACTTACTGATTCCAGGGTTTCTTAGGCTTAATCACTCGCCGACTTGTCAGCCATTTTGTCCAGACAGTGTCCAGGCCTCCCCTGGGCGGCTTTGATCATCCCTCTCGGCGAGGCCCCCACCTCTCACAAAGGGGTGCCTGTGTCAGGGTCTGCCTGCTGCCCTCTCGGCTGCTCTGGGAGCTGTCTTACTGAACCTCCCCAGGCAAAAAACGTGCAAATACACACACACACACACACACACACACACACACACACAAACATAGAGTGTCTGTTACCAACCGCCCACCCCTCCACAACACACACATACCTTTTAATGAAGTAAGAAGTAAGACCACTGCAAACCCTCTAAACGCCACCTCTGTTAAAAATAGAGATAATGATGGAGAGTGCGATAGTGAATTCTCGTTACACAAAGTATATGTTGATTTAATCATTTAGCTTCAAATCCCGCTAAATACCGCTCTCTTCCTGTCTGAAATATCCATTTGTAGGCAAGAACCTATAGAGGAGCCCGATAAAAAATGGTCAGACGGATTTAGAGGGTTTTGCATCTGAACTCTTCATTTGTATGTTAATGGATTTATCACATGCAAATCTATGTTTTCTCTCAAGAGGAAGTTGCATGGAAATTGTAACCGTGTATTTTCATCGTCTCAGCAGCTTGTTCCTGTAGTATAGCTGAACAACGTCTTAAAAGGGAGGGAAAAAAGGAAATCGTTTGGTTTTTAGAGCTTTGACACACACACACACACACACACACACACACACACACACACACACACACACACACACACACACACACACACACACACACACACACACACACACACACCTTGATGTTGAACATACACATCATGCTCACTGAAACAGAGCTGGCATTGCTGAGATGGCTTTGGTGAGATGGAGTGTGGCCGAGTTTCTAATGCCAATTCTGTGCCTCATTCCGTATAAGATGGGACGTGAGAGCAGGATGAGAATGAGTACTTTTCCCTCTGGGTCTGGGCTAACAGCAGGGGTTTGCGTTTGATGCACTCAAAGTGCCTGGCTCCCGGCATGTTCTGCCGTCCTGCCAGTTTACCGTCTTAAAGGGAAATATTTACTGTGAGGTTTTAGTCATATTTAAGGCACATTCCTACACCCTCACGCACACACAAACACCAAACTATGCCAAACACTTCTAGTAGTAGCA
>NW_027468609.1:9025322-9045322 GCF_046254945.1 Alosa pseudoharengus | reverse complement strand
GTGTAAGAGTGTGTAAGGGGATGGGGCTATTTCCTCTTCCTCTGCTTTGTTTTATTTTCCTCTCTGGGTTTCCATTTTCCTCTCATCCAATGAGCAGTGTTCGTCCATTGCTTTATGTCATCATTGTTAAAGTTATTATAATTGTCAATATTATTATTATTGTATTATTCTTTTTGGAATTACTGTTTTTTAAAAAAATGACTATGATATTTTAGAGGTAGACCTCTTGCACAGGTTTGATTTTGTTTTGCACTGTTTTAAGGCGACTGCTTTAAAGGGGAGAGCTGTGAGTAGCGCGCGTAGCGTTAGCGATAGTGCTAGCGTGGGGAACGGCGTGTAGAGACCTCTGATGGCCCGGGAGCGTCCACTCCACGCAGCTAGAGGGGGTCCTAGGAAACAAAAGTGTTTTTCTTTTTTTTAAGTCTGAGAGACTAGTGGCCTTGTGAACTACTAGAGTTTCTAGAGTGTATATCGTTGTTTGAATGAAACAAGCCAGACTCCTAGACCGCTTACAGAGTGAATGAATTTGATGTTTTTTTTTTCCCTGCAACGGATAAAGATTAAAAAAAAGAAACTAAACTAATGAGCATGAATATACACAGCTTTCTTGAAATGGCATCCTTATGAGCCATTTTGCAGTGGATGGTTTTGCAAGTCTTTATATATATACCTAAATATCTATATGAATATATTTACTTTGAGGTAAAAACATGATTGGTTCATTTGCAGAAGGTGAAATAATTTACCATTTAGCTAGCACATGTATGTGTCCATTTCTCTGGCTTCTGCAAATGTGTGTACATTTACTACAATATTGACATACTCAACCAATCAGCTATCTTTTATTGGCCAATATGTAATCCTGTGTATGTAACAATTTATGAATACGACAATGAGGCATTCCATTGGTGGAATACTTCAGGATGGACTGTGGTTTATATAGGGGGAGGCCTTCAGCTCTAGAAATGCAGCTCTGGGGACTACATATTCATAAACACACACACACACACACACACACACACACACACACACATACACACACAAGCATGCTCTTATTTTGCAAATACACATAAACTCATACATGCATGCATTCATGCACACACATGCTGTCATGTACATGTGCAAACACAGATTCCAGGGCTCACAGTGAATCTCACTCTGCAGGTTTGTGTTTTGTTTTCTGTCTTGCATCAAGAATCCAAATTGTATAGGTGTGTGTACACACAAGCAGTTTGGTCACTCGCACACACATCAGGACTTTGGTGGTGCGCTCCAACTGTGTATGTGTATACTCGCCTGCAAAGTGATTTTTTTGTATTATTGTTATTATTGTTTTAGATTTTTATTTAATGACTTAGTTTCAGTTTTCCATGGGTTATGTGTGACTGAAACCCTAGCGATGCAGACTTGCTTGCCTGTTGTGAACGTACATGTGGTGTTAAGCTATGGCTAGGTTGTCAAAATCGGTCGTTTCCACGCTGAAGGAGCCAAAACTCCTATTTAACAGGGCTGACCTCCATCTATGACACTGGGCGTCAGCGCCCTTTGACCTCTGTGGTCACATGACCCACCAGACTCTTGAATGCAGATCATCCCATTTGCATCTCATTGGTATTCTGATGGATCCTCTCCATCACAGACCCCTGTGCAATGGGGTAAGCTGTAGACGTGGGTAAAGTGGTCATCCAATTTTTTTTTAAGCAATGGAAAAAAATAAACTAACTGAAATGAAAGACAGAGGTGTCCTGTTGTTTGTGTGTGTGTGTGTGCGCGCGTGCGTGCGTCCGTGCGTGCGCGCGTGTGATGGAAATGGAGGTGTTTGTATGAGAGCACCCCATGCATGCAGTCCTGGGCTCTGTGTGCCCAGCATGCGAGGAGGCAGCAGCTGCCTGTGTCCTTGGCGTGTGTCCCGTCTCCAGGCTTTGATGTCCAGTTCCCTTGCCTTTGTGCGTTTCCTTTGTCAGGCCACGACCCATGCCTGGGGCTCACCCCGAGCGAAAGCCCCCAGGGCACCCCTCTGCGCAGGGACGCATCCCTACTGACCCGTCCCATGGCCTGGAGCTCTCGTCCAGAGTCCTTCAAGCTATCCTAGAAGACCAATATACTAGATTTCTCCTCCAAAAGCCAAAGCCATTAATCTTTTCTTCTCTGTTTAGGTGCCCTTGGATTTGGTCTACACACCACAAAGGTGTCCCTATGGGTGTAATGCGGTAGAGATATTGCTACTGCTATATTGCGTAATAAGTGCTCACATAAATAGCATGTACCTGCTTTCGCAAAAACTGTCTATCCAAATGCTGACTGCATTGAGTCTTGGGAGACGACAACATCTCGACTCGTCTGTCCTCCCCTTATCTGTCCTCTCCTGCCTGTCCGCTGGGATTAATGGGTGCGTCTGAGTGGGGTTGACCACTGCCTCTGCAGGGCTCCATTGTGTGGGGATGACAAAGGGAGGCCTCAGGCCCAGCTGCCCCCAGTGAGGAGCCAGAGGAGTGGGCAGAGGGCAGCCCCTCCTCCACCGCCAGCAGCTGTCCTGCTGCAGCTGCCCACCCTGACGCACAGCCAGGGACGCTACCTGCACACACACGCACACACACACAGACACACACACGCACATGCACACACATAACCAGCCACAAGATACTATAGATGTGTAGATTGTGTGTGTGTGTAATCCTGCTATGTCCATAGACTAATACAGTGTGCAAGCATAAATCTATACTACTTCAGCCACAGGGTTATATCACTGTAATGAAATTATCAATTATCAGTATCAATTTTATGTCAGGTTTAAGCTTTACAGTTCTGAAGTGAAGCTTATGTGTGCCTTTATTTTTCAACAGGAGAAATGAAAGAATGGCAATGCACACTAGACACTAGGCTAGACAAGAATGCATGATTGATATAAGAATGAATTGGGAAAAGAGTAGTGTTTAAATTTAAGTTTTGCCATTCTTCACTCTCCTATCACTTTGAACAAGTAAATGAAGGTTTTGATGATTAAGGATGATTGACCACATGGTTCTATTGAGTCCTTATTGTCATGGACACTGGAGTGGACATTTGTTTTCCCTTTGCAGTGGTCAGCACAGGGAGGTAGGTGAAATTCCAATGTTCTGCAGAAGGGGAACTCGAAAGTCATCGTCTCGCATCCTGGACTGGCAGCCAGGAAATTATGTCATGACCTGTTCACTTCCTGAATGAACTGTTTAATGATTCCACTGTTTTTCTGCCCTTGCTGAGTGGAGCTGAATTCATGACCCACCCACACCCCACCCCCGACACACAAACACACACACACACACCAAATGACTCTTACACACTCGTTTTTTCTGTTCATTGGTGCACATCCCCCACTCCTGTAAGCAGTGCACTGCTGTGCCGGCCCACTCTGCTCTGCTCTCTGTGTGTAAGAGCTGTGTTGTGTTGGTCTGATCTGCTCTGCTCTCTGTGTGTAAGAGCTGTGTTGTGTTGGTCTGATCTGCTTTGCTCTCTGTGTGTAAGAGCTGTGTTGTGTTGGTCTGATCTGGCTGGAGAGCAGTCTGCCCACTCTACCAGCAGCAGCTGGCCAGCTCCCAGTCACCCAGAGGAGAGATGGGGGGGGGGGGGGGGTAATGAAGGGTGGAGAGAGGAAGTGTACATGTGCTGTGGATATGTACAGCATGTGGGTTAATCCCTGTGATGTGGACCATGCTGCAGTCTCTGGTGAGAGCTAGAGTCAGTCATCATCCTCCTCTCCTCTCCTCCCCTCTCTTCTCTCTTCTGATCCATCTACACTCTAGAGTCTGAATGGTCATTTTGGAGTAAAAATGCATGATGGGAAGGGAGGGCACAGAGAGGAGAGATGGCTGCCTATTGTCTTCTGCTCTAATAATAAACAATTAGATTCTTTCTCTTCGTCCGCTTTTCTGTCTTCATCCCAACCCCCCACCGCCCCCCCAGGCTGGTGCTCACGTGACATGGCCGCCTCTCTCAGCCTCCTTCTGCCTCCTTCTGCCTCCTTCTGCCTGTGTGCTCCTCAGCCGCCGCTGGCTTTGTGATGGTGCCACTGTGCACTGCAACACAGACATGAGCAGTCACCTCGCACACACACAGACACCTCCCCAGGCCTGTGACAGCTAGGGGGTAGGGGGTGTTTGTAGAGAAACAGTGGGAAGTAGCGCCTGATATCTTTGCTTAGCTCCAGCAGACGTCTCGCGACTGTCACTGTGCTGCTCTCAGCTCACTAGAGAGTGTGACCCTGTTGCTAGGCAACTTGAACTTTGCTGACAATGTGAAAAGTTGCCTTCTCGAGCTCACAAAGATGACATGATTGCAGTCTGAAAGCATCTCGATGGGAAGCTTGTGGTGTGCATGTTTCTGTCTGCGGGTATTCTAGTCTCACTGTCTCCTCACCTTTATTGCAGACACTTTTTCTGTAATGAGATTCTTAACTGACGTGTGGTCTGTCTGGAGTATGACAAATTGTGCTTCCTTTTCCCCATTATGGCCTCACATAAGTCCTGCCATCTTAATTACAACAAAGTAAATGTGTTTTCACATAACTGCTGAAATGGACATTCAGTGCCCAGATAGAAGCTGGTCTGGCACTCTCTGGCCCCAGTGACCAGTGAATGAAGGGCTTCACTGCCTTCCTATTGGACAGCCTGCAGGTTGACCCACATGTCAGGAGGTGCTGACCGCCTTCCCAGACACACCCCTCAATAGGACACACCCACACGGCCTCGCCGTCTCTTGTGAGTAGTGATGTCCCGCTCCATGCAGGGGCGTACACGTGTGCATGGAAACTAGAGCCTGTAGAACACTCTGCTCCCCACAAGGGGCATTGGGCCTGCCAGTCTGTCAGTAGACTTAGACACAAGTGTACATCCACTACCCCCAAACACATGCACGCACACACACACACACACACACACACTGTACATGGCCATCCACTGCTCCCAACCCCTGGATCTATGAACTAGCCCTACCATGAGCTTTACGCAGCGAGGCCCGTGTGTCACCCCCCCATGCCTACCCCTCGCTGAGGCCCTGTTGCAGTCATGGGAGTTTGCACCATTTTACAGGCCAATAACCCCTCCAGAGCGCGGGCTCCTGTGTGCCCTCTCCCCCTCTCTCAGCTCCTCCCTCCCCCACACACACATCTGAGCCACTGGACTGTAGTGCCATCACGCTGGTGGAGAGTCTGACCTGCAAACTCTGACCAGTCGGTGGTATTTACATGTTTTTACTTTTTTACTTTAATAGAGTCTTCATGGTTTACATTATGACAGTACAGAGAACCATCTAGCATCAAGGCCAGGTTTAATATCAAGCCATACAATATGATATATTAAATAATATAATGTTTATTATATATAATGAATAATATAATTGTTTTTATTCACTCATCTGTCTGATGACTGTCTGTGAGTACTACGCTATCCTGTGTTATTTTATAAGTTTTAAGATGGAAAAAGTTTATGTTTTGACTGATGATTTTAACTTATTAAAGAAAGATGATCATGTGTCTTGTCTGGCCTGTCCATCCTGCTCTGCTGTGTCTTTTGTTGGTATGCGAGTGTGTGTGTATGGGTGTGTGTGTGTGTGTGTGTGTATGTGTGTGTTTCCCAGTCTTTTCCTATGGGACCTTGCCACAGACTGTCACACCTTCCCCAAATACACCCCCCCTACCCTTGGGCTGGTGGAGACAGAGGCATTCTGAAGCTGGCGTCCCCTCCCAGCGTTCTGCGCTCGCGTTACGGCGCTCATGCACAGGGGCAGTAAATCACCCGCGGCAACAGCAGCACTGACGCTGAGCCATGTGACACGCATAGCCAGACCTGCTATAGGATCCAAGCCACATGCAACCGCATCTCATTACCATTCACATGCATCCAGGGTCCCCCATATCCTCCCCTCTGCAACACCCCGAGTGCCTTACAAACATGGCCAGAGCTAGCAAGGCTATGGTAGGATATGGTAGATGTAGCCTATGGAGGCCATTGCTATTTGGTCATTTATTAGTAAGGAATTGGGATTCTCCCTCCATGCATTGTGTATGCTGAAGTCCTGTGTGTCAAAGTCAGGCAGCTTTAGCTAATGTTGGCTATGCAATGGGCACAGCAGCTCTGGGCCAGATTAGATTAGATAGCTACTGTGTGACAGTCCAAGCTGAGACCACACATGGAGCCCAGTCCCAGTGAAGCTGAGCTGTCCAAGCTCTCCAGCCTTCACCTACAGCATGGCGTCAATGTGGAACTGATGTGGGAAGCTGAACTGTGGAGAATCAATTGTCCATTCAGACAGGAGAAACCTGAAATGAAAGGGTTTGAGCTGCTCGAGGGGTGATCCATTGCTGTAGTCGGTATGTATGTGTTGTGTGTGTGTGTGCCGTCATATCCACGAGCAGTACATCATTTTCATTAGGTTCCAGAATGCGTTCTAATGAATGACCATTAACTTCACTTCACTGGGTAGAACTCTACATTTACAAGTCTTCTCACAACCCCAGTAGACTTCCCAATTCCTGCGTGTTGTTCCAGTGAAAAGCTGTAACCTGTATCATCGTGCTCGTGTCCGTGGCTGGGCTCCTGTTTGGGGTCAGTGGACTGTGGAGGCGAGCCCTGACATTCTTCTGTGTCACATTTCTCTTCCTTCTGAATTATTCACCATTTTCATGTTGGTCTCTTTTCAGGTTAATTGTACTGGAGCCTTTTATCCCACCTTCTCACGACCCTGACACATGACCGCCTAAACACAAGCCCTGAACAGAGCCAGAATCCACCGCCCATTCAGCCTGTCTCTTTCCCTTACACACACACACACACACACACACACACACACACACGCAGTTATACACATGCATAGACCCACAACACAGCACACATAAAAATACACTCACAAACTCAAAGGCTCTCTCACACACACACGCACACACAATGTGTAACGCAAGAAGGTCTCCAACAGCCTGAACTGGTATGCTGTGAATAATGGCTTCCTGTCTCCTAGTAACCACGGGCCCGTCGCATTAGAGAGAAATCTGTCAGCACATCCAGAGTCCCACTCTCCCCCAGCAGCAGCAGCAGCAGCAGCAGCAGCAGCACCCCCTGCTCACCCCCTCCAGCCCCTTCAGCAGCGCTGAGACGCAGGCAGCCCCACGGACATGCTCCCCACCACTCCGCAGCAGCCACCATTAACAAGGCTGTGTGTGTGTGTGCGTGTGCGTGTGTGTGTGTGCGTGTGTGTGTGTGTGTGTGTATGTGCGCGTGTGTGTGTGTGTGTGTGTGTGTGTGTGCGTGCGTGTGTGCGTGTGTGTGTGTGTGTGTGTGTGTGTCTGTGTGTCCACACAGACACACACATACTGTCTGTTCTCATTACAGTCTCAAAGCGGCAGCAAGCAAGCCTTTGGCCCACTGATCTAATTCATTTGTTGGGCGTTAGGAAGAGTACGGGGTACCATGCATAGTCTGATAAAGTAGAGCTGAGCACGTTGAGATGTAAGGGCGAATCTGAGGTGCTCATTCTAATTATTTTGCTATTCCATTTGGTCATTTTGATTGCACATCTGGGGCTTGTATATGTGGGTGCGAATGTGTTGAGAAAAATCTTGTGTCCATAAGAGTGTTGGCCTTATCTGAGTTACAATTCCATTACAAGTACGCAGTCTGTTGTGCAGCTGATGCTTTATCTGGTTTTATGTGTGTGTGTGTGTGTGTGTGTATGTGTGTGTGTGTGTGTGTGTGTGTGTGTGTGCGTGTGTAATGAAGTCTGCATTATCGGTGGTCTACAGTCAGACTCTCCTCCCTAATTTCCGACATTCCGTTAAGGACCGCATGCTGATCTCTGTCTCTCTCTCTCTCTCTCTCTCTCTCTCTCTCTCTCTCTCTCTGCTGTCTCCTCACTGTGCAGTGGGCTTCATGTAAGACAGCTGCCTGCCAGACTTTCAGCCTCCCCAAAGCAAACCGCTCCATTTAATATCAGACTTGCACCCTCCCCCACTTCCCCTTTTTTCTCTTCCTTCTCCGTAACTGTACTCTCTGTCTCCCTGCTGCCGTCTCTGTGTAAGGTGAGGTCAACTAAACAGTCCACCCTTGTCCAGTCCACAGTTTGTGTTGTCTCCCTGATGTTTCAAAAAGGGACGCAGGGGGTTGAGTGGTGCGCTGGTAGGGCAGGGCAGAGAGCCCTGAAGTGGGTTGACCCTTGGCCCTGTGTGTGTGCACTGATGGAGGCATTGAGTGGTGATGGAGTGTGAGGACCACACCTACTGTGGTTTTGTTAGTCACATTGGATTTTCACTCTTCCTGTGTGTGTGTGTGTGTGTGTGTGTGTGTGTGTGTGTGTGTGTGTGTGTGTGTGTGTGTGTGTGTGTGTGTGTGTGTGTGTGTGTCTATGTCTGTTTCTGTGTCCACGTGTGTGTTTGCTAAGGAGGTGTGTCTGAGGATTATGTGATGTAGGAATATTAACTTCCTTTCCAACAACTAGGACTCACTCCTACATTTTTGCGTAGCGCATTTCTAAGGAAAGAGTCATCATTTCCATTGTTTGGTATCTGGCATCTGCCATAGTATTTGCTGTATGTTTCTTGTCTTATCAATTCCTATGCAGATTACACGATTTCAGCCTGATTTTGCTACGATTTGTCGACCCACCAGAGTCTCTGGGTTGAATTGTTAGGTCTAATATATTTAGTCTGAATCATGGGAGTAGGGAGAATGGTATCACTAAGCAGCACTAATGATTTCAACAGAAGCATATTGTCTCACACTGCTTTGACATTTGGAATAAAACAGCTAAAATGACCCAACCAAGACCCCATGATACTCAGCCAAGATTTCTAAACAACCAACTTTAAATCTTTGACTGAAAGCCCACTATACAGCTCTTGTGGTCATTTCAGAGGGGCAGAGTATAGTTGGACAAATCCATTCTTGGTTCTGCAGGGAAAAGGCCACGGCACCAGTCTCTGGCTGTGGTCTGAGCTGATGGCCTTTGGTGTTGTTTGTCTGCTGGCCCCGGGGGCTGGAGCCTGGCATCCGTGTCTGTCTCCCCACCCACAGCCTCTGGTGCCTGGGCAGGCTGGGCGGCAGGCTGGGCGGCAGGCTGGGCCCTGCCCTGCCCACTCTGGGGGAGCCGGCGTCAGCCTGCTCCCTGTTTGTGTTATCCACTCTCAATGCTTCATTGTGGCACTTTCAGAAAAAAAGTTAGAAGAGGAAGGGAAAAAAACAACAACAATTACAGCTTACATAGCCAGCCCCCCCCCCCCCCGCCCCCTGTGTTTCTCCCTGCCACCCACACTCCCTCCCTCCTCCCCTCCTCTCCTCCTCCCCTCCTCTCCTCCTCTCCTCTCCTCTCCATGCTTATTATCATTCTTTCTCTCTCTCCAGCGCTGTGTGGACGCCACACATTGTTTTATTTATGCCTCTGACTGTCTCCCCCCAGCCTAGCCGAGCGCCTTTTAAGTCCTCCGTGTAAGCTGCTGTTTGGGAGCAGCCCGTAGTGCCCGAGGTGTGTCCAGACACAGGACAGAGCCGTCCTCTCCATCAAACAATACCCTCCGTGGGCCTAAGCTACCCCCGCACTGAATGACAGCTATGTAGGCACAAACACCTATTTTAGCTGGTTTTAAAGAAGCCATTTTAATTCAGGACATGTAGGATGCAGTTCTTCAACATCAAAATAAGACACACTCAAGAGCGATGCTAAGACAATTTTATCATGGTGTGAGCTGAAAAGTATACTGAAGGCTATGTAGCACTGATGCGACTAATAAGCTAATGTATAAGGGTTGTTTTACTTCTACACCATCAGGACCTTTGTAAATGACTGCATCAGTGCCAACTAATTGTTTTTGTCATGGTAGACCCACTTAATGAGATGTTGCTCTTTATGGATGCATGGATTGACATTGAGACAGTAGCAAAACCACAGCGAATGTAATATATATGATAATGGAGGGAATTTGCCTTGTCTCAGTAAAGTGATTCATTGTCATAGGCAACTAACTCTGTCGGCATATATCAATCTCTCTGCCGCCTTCTAAGTGCCGCTCTTAACCTTCTGCATTGCTGACCGGGGTCTTATGTGCTCTCCAGCACCGCCCCTGAGCGGGGGGGGGTTCTGCAGAGGCGAAGCCGTCCCGCCACGCGGCGTGAACAAAGCACCATTCATCAGGGCTCTACAGCCACCCTTGCTCTTTGCCTGACATCCTGGCTGACACCATCAGCGTGGGCTTGGGCTTCCCTGCGGATGGCTATCTGCAGTTTGGGCTCTGGGGCTCTGGCAGGAACACATTTGCAGGCCCTTCCACACAGACTTTTGTGCGATTAGATTGGATTTTGGAAACGCTCCGAGTGGGTGCGCTATGTTTTTGTTTTCTGTTTTGTTCTCTTTCTGATCTGCTATTACAGAACGTCCTGATCAGCCCCTCCCATCACACTCATGGAAGAGATCATTGAGCAGGAAAATTAGTCATTACTTTATTAAAGTATGCGAATGATTTAATTTCACATATGTCTAACATAATGCGTGTGTGTGTCTTTCCAAAAGAATAAACCTTATTAAAATTCATAATGCAAACTGTTTTATGGACTTTTATTTCACAAAATATGTATTACTGACATTTAAATACATATTGATTTTGTTGACTTCCAAAGCACACCATTTTTATGAACATATTCAGTTCTGTTGTTGTATTTTACACTTCAACATTGCCCCTTAACACATCAAAGCTGATGAGAAATCTCAACACAAATCAGAAAAGTTAATGATCCCATTTCCATCAAAATGGGATCTTCCAATAAATTGTAAATGCACAGTTTATTCTAAATATCTAGCTCTCTACTGCATTGCTATATCAAACCACATTGGGTTTTGGCAGCCTTATGTCTTTTGCAGTTTCAGTATAGAGGATTTCTTTTCCGAAAAACTTCTACTGGAAAGTATTTCAAAGTGTTATAATTCAAAGTGCATATAAAACACTTCACATTCATTACTGTAGTGTGTTCCATATGCAGAAACTCAAATATCCTTTATTCTTATATCCTATACTGTATGTTACATGTGCTGTGTGTGGCCATTCATAGCATCTATTCAGCATTATAACTTATGTCCTCCAATGTGACTGGTCTATGTATTGTACATACGACTGGTATATATGATACGTATGACTAGTACAGCGCATACGTCTTTAATGGCAGTCGTGTTTGTATGTTGTGAAAATTGTGGCTAGTGTTTACTAAAATTGTTTCAGGGCAGAAAATGTGCTTGTGTTTTACGAGTTTTGCAAACTTACTCTCTGACTCACTGGGCTTCTCAGGGAGGCGCTTTCCTCTACCTAGACACTTCAGCCCTTTTGCAGAGAGGCCTGGAGGAATTGAGAGGCTTCTCCTGGAAAATGGCTCTGTGATAAATAAAGAAAACAGTTCAAGAGTCAATTACAGGAATTACACCACATGTAGAGCTGCCATGAAGCATGCCCCCTCTTCCTTCTTTCCTCTCCCCCCCCCCCCCTCTCTCTCTCTCTCCTTGCCCTGTGTGTAGGCCTTAGACAGAGCCTTTGATTGTGCTCTCATTACTCCTCTGATCCCTGCTTCACCCTCAGGGTCATTACCCTCTCCTGCTCTCTCTCTCTCTCTCAGTCTCATTGTGGGCCGTGTGTGTGTGTGCGTGTGCGTGTGTGTGTAAAAAGGCACAGAGCTCAAAAAGCTGCTGCATACCTCTGCTACCTAGCTCTCAATATCTCAATCAGCAAGAATCTATGCACATCAGGTTCAGGTTTTCCTCTATTCAGATGTGTGCCAGTGCCTTTGACAAACGCCCAGACATAATGAATACTATGAATACATTGTCTACTTCCATGATCCTAAAGGCGATTTTGTTCTTGGATCCAAAACAGGCGCTGATGGCCTCAGTAATTCATTCCCCACTCTGTTGAATTACAGTAATGGCCTTCCAACCCTCAACAGCCCTTCTTAGGAGTTACTGGGTCAGGCTCTTGGGACTCTTTCAAACTTGTTGATTGGGCTTTAAATGTATTCACACAATAGGTTGCTACTGTGGTAGGAATGGCAGCATCTCAACCATCAGGACCCAGCTTAACATGCGACTCACCATCACAACATCATTCTCTGTCTTCATGGTCCTATCTATAATCTAAGCTTGTGCTGACCTGTATATGTTGGCACAAAGGACAGCATGCTCTAGCGTGCATCTATGACATTAAGTACCACCTGCATCCATCACTGCCACAACGCTGATAACATGGGCATTGCCCCCAGCCTCCGATATTTCACTCATTCCCATGTGCCCACTCTGCATATGCCATCTCTGCAAATAGATAGAAATTACTATTTGGTAATGTTATTACAAGGGATTATCACACATGGCGAGACATCATTAATCACCTCCTGTATGCAATTACTGCAGCATTATAACTCAGGGGATCCTCCCGACATGCTGGGCTTGCAGTGAGGGAGTGTCAGGTCCAGACGCCTGTCGTCCACACCTCCTCGCCGGCGTCCCTCCACGGGCCTCGCTTTTAATCCAACCAAACACACCGCAGGGCATTAAATGTGTCTTCATTTGCAGAGAGCAGGGCTGAGCACGCCGTATGGGCTGCACCCTCACAGATGACCAAGGGGACAGGAGCAGCAGCTTAAATCTGATCCAGCACATGATGAAGATCGCCTGGGTGATGCTGGGTGGATATGTTGGGATGGTTTTCACTGTACAGGCCAGCGGACCATGGAAGGCTCTTTTGGACATTATAACCAACTTAAAGTAACATGAAGCCGTGGCCTAGTTAGTGCTTCGGACCTGTAACCGGAGGGTTGCCGGTTTGAACCCCGACCAGTAGGCACAGCTGAAGTGCCCTTGAGCAAGGCACCTAACCCCTCACTGCTCCCCGAGTGCCGCTGTTGTTGCAGGCAGCTCACTGCCCCCGGATTAGTGTGTGCTTCACCTCACTGTGTGTTCACTGTGTGCTGAGTGTGTTTCACTAATTCACGGATTGGGATAAATGCAGAGACCAAATTTCCCTCACGGGATCAAAAGAGTATATATACTTATATTATAAAGCATTCTGATGTATATGCAGCAGTTGCCCTAGTTGCCCTAGTTGCCTAGAAACATGGCCTCTATTTTGTTATACTGTGTTGTTGTGAACCTGCAGTTTGAGAGAGAGAGAGAGAGAGAGAGAGGGAGAGAGAGAGTGAGAGAGAGAGAGGGAGAGAGAGAGAGGGAGAGAGAGAGAGTGAGAGAGAGAGAGGGAGAGAGAGAGAGGGAGAGAGAGAGTGAGAGAGAGAGAGTGAGAGAGAGAGGGAGAGAGAGAGTGAGAGAGAGTGAGAGAGCGATAGAGAGAGAGAGGGAGAGAGAGAGAGAGAGAGAGGGAGCGATAGAGAGAGAGAGGGAGAGAGAGGGAGAGAGAGAGTGAGAGAGAGAGAGAGAGGGAGAGAGAGAGAGAGAGAGAGAGAGAGAGAGAGAGAGAGAGAGAGGGAGAGAGAGAGATGAGGAGAGGATGTTTGTTGGAGAAGAGTGAGATGGCAAGAGGGAGTTGTTTAAGACTGAGCTCCTCAAAGTTGTACAGCTTTTTTATCATCTTAAGTGATACATCCACATCCTCTCATTACAGACTGTTCATTGGGCTTTGGTGCAACAGAGGAAACATCAAAGCTGCTCTGACAGGCTGAATTGGCCAAGAGTGAAGCCATCTGATGGGATTTGATTAGCAGTAATGGTGTTTGGGTTTTTGTGACGTGGAACAGGAAGGATCTGGAGCTTTACAAGGTTTTGAATGGCGAACATGCTGAGAAAGATTCCACTTCATTCACTTTTTTTCTCCTTGAACAGCATTCATTTATTTCTGCCTAATGCGCTGTCTGCCACATGTGGATCTTAATAGCCCCACTGTAGCTGCAACCACAGCACCTTAAATGTCCACACGGAAGCCCAAGCCAAGATGGCCCAGGCCCAATGTGTCCCAGAGTTCCTCCACTTTTTGCTTGTGTGAACAGTATGTGTATGGTAATCCAGAGAGCTTTCAACAGAATCAACATGGCTGCCAAACGTATACATTTTTCAAGTACACGTACAAAATTTAGGCAATGTTCAAAATTAAAATCATACATTCCATGATACCACTTTTTCTGTTTGAATACATAGGCAATGAGGGAAAAATTCAGAAGTCATAATTTAGACAATTTGCAAAGAGTACAGTACAGAATATTACTTATTGGCATTAAAGGTTGGCTTTGAAAAAAATCAAATAAGCCAAAATGCTCTGTGATGTCTGTTTGTCCCTCTCTATGTTCTTCCTCAGCAGAAATACACACACACAACACAGACACACTTATCCAAACAACTCATTCACACACACACACACACAGGCACGCACCATGCCCGCCACCCCTGATGTCACTAGGGCATTGTCTGCAGTCGTCTGCTGGCTGACACACTATCAGTCTTCTTCAGACAGAGGTGATAGCTGAGTGCGTCACACAATGGCCAGGACAGCCCCCCCTCAACCTCAACCCCCCCCCTACTCCCCTGAGACAGGCAGATGGGCAGGCAGTGCTGCAGCCCCCCCCCCCCCCCCCCAGACACACACTCACACACACACACACACACACATGCATGCACATGTACACATATATACATACTATTTCCTCCTCCCCTCCCCCAAAGGCACAAAGCCAAAGAGACATTCAGTCCCACCCCCCTCAGACCCACTGTTGTGCAGACACAAGCCCAGTCCCCCAGACATCCACACCCAGCTGCCTGGCCCACTGGGAGCACACAAATTCACTTTAGGCCCCCGATTAATATTCATCCAAAGCAGTAGCCCTGTGTAATTTAATCAGGGCCCAAACGAGTATACAACAGGGGCTACTTTACATGACATACACACATAGAGAGTATACGGCATTCACAGCTGGCCTTTTGTTTGCTTTTTCTCATGAATAAATATGGACAGTATGTGTTTGTCTGATTATGTTAAAGACAACAAGAAAAGAGATATATGATTCCTACAATAGGAAATGCATGATCTTAATGCAGAATTTGTGTATTGGCATTGTCTTGTAGGTAGTATATTCAGAGAGATGGAGGACGCAAGTAGATCTTGATGCAGAAAATAGCCTCACACTTCAGCAGCGATTCTGTGGCATCCTGTTGGCACGGCAACTATCCCCCTCTAACTATGCTAGGTGACAGCTCTGAGTGACAGCCCACAGCGTGTCTCGCACCTGGCACATCGCACCTCCAGCACTTTGTGTTGCTACCTGTGTCTCTGTAGGCCTCCTCACCAATATTCACACCCTCCCAAACACCTCCTCACTGTCTGCTACGCTCTCTCTCTCTCTCTGTGCGCTTCACAAATGGGAGTTTCTTTGTCTGTGTCATGCATGTCTGTGTTCTCTGAGACACTAACTGCACTAACTTGTGCTGCTTCTTTGGATATGTTAATGAAAGTAAAAGAAACAACGATATTTTATAGAATATTCATTTATTTACATATATTTTTAATGACACACACAAACATAACACTTACTCTCCTTTGTGCCAGTATTCTCTCTCTCTCTCTCAGGCTCTCAGTCTTCCTCCCTCCCTCTCTCTCTCTCTCAGGCTCTCAGTCTTCCTCCCTCCCTCTCTCTCTCTCTCTCCCTCTCACTCTCTCAGGCTCTCTCAGTCTTCCTCCCTCTCTCTCTCTCTCTCTCTCTCACTCTCACTCTCTCTCACTCTCTCAGGCTCTCTCTCTCTCTCTCTCTCACTCCCTCTCACTCTCTCAAGCTCTCTCTCTCCCTCCCTCTCTCTCTAACCTGGTTTTCAGCACACTCTGGTTGCTCTGAAGCGACTGTGGCCCAGCAGCAGCCATTCTGTGTCACACAATGGGGACGAGCCCCGGAGGAGGGCAGACTCCAGTCACATCTGAGCCCAGAACAAGGTCACACACACACACACACACACACACACACACAGTTTTCAAGTACACACATATAGTTAGTGGACAGTTCACTGGGCAAACAATACACAAACACAAATACATTTAGTGGAGAAAGGGCAACATCCATAGCATATATTATGCTCTCATGGGATGTAACCCAAGCACATATAGAATCCATAAAGTGGTCTCATATAAGACTCAACCAGCTGTAATAAATACTTTTGAAATTCCAGGTGTCACAAGATCAGATACGACACTGCAGTCTGTCACACGCAGAGTTTAGGTCTGTTTAGTCTGTTCCTCTCTTCCTAAAAACTGTAATGGAGAAGTGGCAGTAGACTAAACTGGCCGTGTTCCATATGTGACAGACTAGCTGACAGACAGACAGACACTCTGACAGACAGACAGACAGACTGCGTTGTGCTATTTAGGAAAAAGAGGTCGTCTACCTGCAGTTGGCCAGCGCGTCTGTCCCAGTCATGGTGATCATTTGTCTTGTCTGACTCTGGGGGATGAATTGGGGAATTAGAGGAGTGCTATGAGCTGCTCGTCCTCATTGTGACTGTGCGGGGCCTCGCGGGTACGCTGTGCGCTGTGTGGGAGGCCTGCTGCCAGCGGAGTGATGGGCTCCTGCTATGTCATGTCTTTATGTGATGACTTACTTTGGTTGACTATTGCAATTCCAACATCATAGCCGTAATGCGAGTGTTTTTACAGGTAGATACACACTCCCTTAGACAGAAAGAAGACATGCAACAGTACATACACACATTAGCAAATTGACATTAGATGTTTAAAAAGATAGCTGCTGGTAATAAATCTCTCTAAAGCTGTCTCTTAATATCTGATCTTTCTATAAACATAGGGCTAGCCCAAGAGGCCTCTGCCAGTCATAGCCTCTCTTTCACAGGGTTGAAGTGAGTGACAGTCTGCCTTATTCTGGTCGTTAAGAACCCGGTCATTTGGTGCTGGACTCAAATGCTTGAGCAGGTGTGCCAGGGCAACCTCAGGCTTCACCAGTGGAGGGCCTTTTGCGTGAGGTGACATGCTGACTGCAGTATCTGGAACTGAACCAGCATTACAGTGACTGCTGAAGAACAGATTCCCAAATGGAACTCTACTAAAAGCCTTGTGGTGATGTTCTGATTTTACCTACCTAGGTACAGTAGCTGAAAGCTACTGAACACCTCATGGACCCACTGCAGTTCGCATATAGGACCAAGAGAGGGGTTCAGGATGCCACCATAACTCTGTTGAATTACATCTATAAACACCTTGAGAGCCCAAAAAATCATGTTAGATTGATGTTTGTTGACTTCTCATCCGCCTTCAATACTATTCAGCCACACCTACTAATCCAGAGACTAAGGGATAACTTTGGTCTGGAAGGTAGTATTGGTGGCTGGATTTTGGATTTTCTTACATTGAGGACACAAAGAGTCAGAGTAAATGGCCATTTCTCTGATCTATCTGTAACATCTACTGGCTCACCTCAAGGGTGCGTTCTCTCTCCCCTGCTGTACATAATGTACACAAATGATTGCCGTAGCAATTTTGAAAACCGTCATATATTGAAGTTTGCGGATGACACAGTTATAGTGAGCCTGTTAAATAGCACGGAAACATCGCATGGTCCTGTGGTTGATTACTTTTTAAAATGGTGTCAGGAATCTTTTTTATCCTTAAATGTTTTAAAGACAAAGGACATGTGCATTGATTTTAGAAGTGTGCAGCCTTCTCCGGATATCATAGTGATTGATGGTCAGACAGTCGAATCTGTAGAGTCTTATAAGTACTTAGGCACCTTTCTTGACAACAAACTGACATTTGAGAAAAATACTGACTTGATCTATAAGAAAAGCCAGCAGTGTCTTTTTTGTCTTCGAAAACTCTCCAAATTCCAGGTTGACTCTACCCTGATGACTATGTTTTATCGTTCTTTTATTGAGTCTGTTATTACATTCTCCTTTATTTGTTGGTTTCAGTCCTTGAGGGTAAAGGAGAGGAACCTGCTAAACAAGGTTGTTAGTGTTAGTAGCAAAATTATTGGGCTTGGACAAGAAACTTTACAGGATCTCTACAACAAACAGCTATTTAAGAAAGCAAACTCCATCTTGTCTGACTGTTCTCATCCTCTACATCAACAGTTTCAGTTTCTACCATCAGGTTCATTGCTCAGACTCCCATTTGCCAAAACAAATAGATTCAAACACTCCTTTGTTCCTTCTGCTGTCTCCCTTCTAAACGCTAGGAGGAAAAGGTAGTTTACCCTCCTATGATAATGATGTGCATCATGTTATTTATTATATTATGTGTATTTATGTATTTTTGTCATTTTGTGTGCTCGTACTGCTGCAAAACTAATTGCCCCACTGGGGGACAAATAAAGGCATTACCATTACCTTACAACCGAATTGCAAAATATTTAAATGGATCCTGTATATGTGGTTGTAGATATTGTTGCAATATTCGCTCCATTTTCCAAAGTGAGAGACTAATATGTCAGTATGTGCTTGAAGAAGTTAGAAAAAATAGGTGATGACAAGTGAATTGATGGATTTATGCACACATGTGAAACTGTCTGTTTTGTGCTTGTTTCTATTGGCAGCTATTTCTGCACAGTAGCATGATCAGACATATTACCTACAGTATTTGTACATGAGCTGAACTCTGTCCAGCCTGATGTCATCTACTGATTATTTTCTGGACTTTAAATGGGGCTGAAACTACACAAAGATGATCCAATGATAACGGATGAAAAATTCTGTGATGGGTTGTCTTGTAAACAGTGTGTGTCTGTGTCTGTGTCTCTCTCTTGCTGTGTGCATGTGTGTGTGTGTGTGTGTGTGTGTGTGTGTGTGTGTGTGTGTGTGTGTGTGTGTGTGTGTGTGTGTGTGTGTGTGTGTGTGTGTTTATCCGTGTGTACTGGCATGTCAGGGGTGGGAGCTCCAACTCATTAAGAGTCTGAACAAATGAAATGATGTGTGCAAAGACTAAAAGCATGAACAAACACAGCAAAATATTCCTCTTATGTTTGCTCACTGCCATATGTGTTTTAATGTGGCATGAACATGTTCATTCTCTCCCCAAAATCTAATCTCCACATCATGGTGTAATGGAAACACCAGATGAGAGTGTTTACCTTTTTGTGTTCGTGTGGGTGCGTGCATGTGTGTGGTTTTCGTGTGTTTCTGTCAGTATAGCATTCGTGTGTGTGTGCCTTGGGAGAATGGAAATGGAGAAGGAGGGATTTTTCCTTCTCACATTTACAGGTCTGGGTTCTAAACTCCTGCCTCTGGTTGTCAACATTTCGTCATGGTTTCATTTGAGCCAATTTGTGCTATGCACTGTGTTTATCAGCTATCCTATTGACTGTTGCCAAGGCAACCAGTCCTCAGTCAATCGAACTATACGTTTACATTGATATCTTTTTTGAAGCTGTATCACTGGCTTCATATATAATAGTCCCTTGGAGAAATATTACGGAATAGGGGAAGCTGAAATGGCCCATTAGTAGTTTCATGATTGAAAGATATTTGTCCCTGTTTGTGTGCTATTGTCGTCAGTAGAGAGGATGTGAAGTCCGTCCAGTAGTCTTGAGTGTTGCAACCCAGCAAACCTGATGCTGACCAACACATGACTGAGAAGAGTGATGGGGTGAGCAGCATGAAGAACAGTGGACACAAGCCTACACATATGAAAGATATCATGAAGAACAACTGACACAAGCCTACACATATGAAAGATATCATGAAGAACAACTGACACAAGCCTACACATATGAAAGATAGCATGAAGAACAGCTGACACAAGCCTACACATATGAAAGATAACATGAAGAACAACTGACACAAGCCTACACATCTGAAAGATATCATGAAGAACAACTGACACAAGCCTACACATATTAAAGATATCATGAAGAACAACTGACACAAGCCTACACATATTAAAGATATCAAGATATTAGGAAGGAAGTGAATTAATGTTTGTGTAAGTGCGAGTGTGTGTGCACATGTGCATTGATTATAAACATAATTAGCACTACAGTATGTCTTAAACAAATACCTTTTTGGCTTTT
>NW_027468609.1:8872822-9022822 GCF_046254945.1 Alosa pseudoharengus | reverse complement strand
GATACAGACAGGCTAGACAGACAGACTGTGAGTGAATTGATGAATATGAGCACTGAATGAATGATGAATATGAGCACTGAATGAATCCTCAGTTAGACATGAACACCACATGAATATGAGCACTCAATGAATCCTCAGTTAGACATGAACACCACAGCACAGTCCCATGCCACCCGGCCATACAGACCCTTTCAAGAGAGTTCCATTATCAGCATCATAGTTGGCCCCACAAGGCTTCCGTTTTAACATTCCATATGTTATCTTAATGCAGAGGAAGTAGATTGGGAACCAAATAGAACGTTCAAGCATTGTTTTTGTTTTTATTGTTGAAAGGGTCTATAGCACTGAAGGAATGCATCTTTGGCATTATGGTGCTGATCCATGCATTCATCACTGCAGTGGAATTGGAGCCTCTCCTGCATCTCTCCGACGTGAGAGCCAGTGTTTGTGTGTGCATTTTTTTCACATGTGCATCCGAGGTATTTCGTTTTTTTCTTATTATTATTATTATGACCGCTGCGCAGCGAAGCGGCGGTCATATAGGTTTAGTCAGATTTTTTTTTTTTTTTTTTTTCTTTTCTTTTTCGCATGTCCAAATTTCCGTCAATGATTCCCGGGACACTGAAAGACCGGGGTAGACGAAACTTGGTGGGCATGTAACCCCATATGGATAGCATGGAACCATCGTTTTTCGTTTTGATCTGTAGCCCCCCCGCTGGACTGCACCCCCCGAAAGGAGGGTAGAGCAAACACAGTTTTCTGTGAATATCTCGAGAACCGTAAGGCCTAGGAGGTCCACCTTTTTTTTGTATTTCAAAACTGCATGAAATTGGAAGTGTAGGATCATTATGACACCCTCTGAATGCACGCCAAGTTTCGTGGAATTCCGTTCATGGGGGGCCACACAATAAATTAATTTATGTTACTATACACCAACTGGCCTGTAGGTGGCCGGAGACAGTTTTCTGTGAATATCTCGAGAACCGTAGGGCCTAGGAGGTCCACCTTTTTTTTGTATGTTGATCTCAAGGGGCCATGTCAACCCATCCCATTACCACTTATTTCATGTATGGCGCCACCTAGTTAAAAATTAAAAAGCAAAAAATTAGGTGTTTTCATCACAATATCTCTGGCTGACATGGTCAAAACTGCACGAAATTGAAAGTGTAGGATCATTATGACACCCTCCGAATGCATGCCAAGTTTTGTGTACTTTCGTTCATGGGGGGCCTTACAATAAAACAATTTATGTGTACATTTAGTGACGTACACCAACAAGGATTCCCGGGACACTGAAAGACCGGGGTACACGAAACTTGGTGGGCATGTACCCCCACATGGATAGCATGGAACTGTCATTTTTCGTTTTGATCTGTAGCCCCCCCGCTGGACTGGACCCCCCGAAAGGAGGGTAGGCCAGACACAGTTCTCTGTGAATATCTTGAGAACTGTAGGACCTAGGATGACCATTTTTTCCGTATATTTGCCTCCAGGGGTCATGTTAACCCAGTTCATGTGCACACATGTGCACAAACAGATACACACACACACACACACATTCACAGTAATCATACGTATGTATGACACATACTCACACAGTAGACATATGTACGCTTCCATGCACAGGCACATACGCAGGCACACACACAAGCACGCACACACACACACACACACACACACACACACACACACACACACACACACACACACTCACACACACACACACACACACACCCACACACAAAACATAAACATAACACAAACAATCAAGAATTTCTCATAATTATGAACAGGCAAGATGGAGGTGGGGTTGTATAAAATGAATTTTACATGTGAAATCTATGAACTAATCATGTTTTGGTACTTGTTGTCTAGCAGATACCAGTGAGAATTGAGTGTGGATAATGCAATTTAGTGAGACAGTTAGAATCATATAGGCCTTTCAGCGTGATTTCTTTTTGTGGAAAAAATGTGCTGGACTGGGCGGCGGTCATATTTTGTACCGCTCTGCGGTACATCTAGTTTTTTTTAAAAGCGGTTGTCCTTTTTGTTCATGGTGATGAATCCCTGACATAGCCCCCCCTGACTGCTGCTCTGGCTGCTGCCTGCAGCCTGTGATAGCATCTGATGGGCCCCTGTGGTGAGGGCGGCAGGGAGGCGGTGCTTTGCCACGATGCCTCCAGCCGCGAAGCGGACAGCACCGGCAGACACGGCCAAGAAGTCCCCAGAAAAAAGATCAGAGGACATCCCACTCTTCCAATTCCATTTGGTTTGAGGCATGCAGTTGCTTGGCAACCACAAAGGCAAGTATATCGCATTTTTCCCCCCACTTTGATAATTGCACGGACACAGCTTGATCACTTCCATTTGCATGTCATCACACTGCAGTCAAAATAGTGTACATTTCCCTCACACTCTTCAACATCAGATCCTCAACAAGAACAAAAAGCATTATGATAATAACTCTGTGATGATTGTGTGCCTGTATGTGTGGCATGTGCACCGGGGATGTGCTCAGCCCATTTCCAGCCTGATTTAGCTGGCGCTGTATGAATATGTAATAGCGTCTAATGGGATTAGAGGATGGGTGTGCTCGCTTTAAAGCACTTTAATTATTGTCATAACTTTTCAGTGGCAATTTGCCAGCCCTGGAGAAGTCCCCCTGAGGCTGTGTGTGTGTGTGTGTGTATGCGTTTGTGTGTACTAGGGGGTGGTCGGGTGGATTAGCTTGTTTAAAGCTGTTGTGAAATCAAACACACTCCATCCTGCTTGAGATTCCTCTCTCCTCCTCTCTGCTCTGGGGCTTCAGTGCATCTCTGCCATAAGTGACACTGTCGGAATTAAAGGACATTTTCTTTTGTGTTCCACCAAATGTTCAATAAAACAAATGCATGCACACAGGCACACTCACAGAGACACAAAAAGCATGGTGGTCAGATTTGTTTTGACTCATAACAAAAAAGGAAACAAAAGAGGTTCTGTGTGTGTGTGTGTGTGTGTGTGTGTGTGTGTGTGTGTGTGTGTGTGTGTGTGTGTGTGTGTGTGTGTGTGTGTGTGTGTGTGTGTGTGTGTGTGTGTGTGTGTGTGTGTGCGTGTGCACGTGCACGTGTGTGTGCATGCGTGTGTGTGTGTTTGTGTGCGCGTGCGTGCGTGCTGCGTGTGTGTGCATGCGTGCATGTGTGTTTGTGCATCTGATTGTGGCTAATTATTCACGCACACCTGAAACTGTTCCATGACAAGTCCCATAACACGGAGTCTTTATGGGTGAGATATGGGTGAAGCAAAGGCTGTGACGGGCTGCTTTTCATGAATTATTCAAGTGCCTTTCATCTGATAGACATGTTTGAGGCATTATGTCTCTTTTTTTCATGATTTGGGGTTTTGTTATTCAGACAAATTTTACTCCCACTGACATTCACATCCAATCCACTCCTGAATCCAGCGCCACAAACAGTAGTGCAGTTTGAACAGAGCCTGAAGGTAGTGCCAAGAAATGGTGGCATTTATTCGTAATGGTATTCCACTGTGGGCTCTCATTCAAGCACACCCAAATAAAATATTCTTCCAAATCTCTTGCTGTATTTTGATGTTATCATGCTAAATAATGCTACCATTGCATCATATGGTAGCCTGGAAACCATCCCCAATTGAGTCTGACTGCTCAGACTACTCATATGGAACATCAGTCAGAGAAAGAAAATGTCCTCAAATTGAGAGCACCATGCAGGTTGGCAAACAGTGTTTGCCCAACAACAACAACAATACTCAAAAGAGCATCTCAGTTGGTATGAATGTGACACAATGTCCTTCACAGGGTGAGTGTGACTGAAGTCTCGCCGTGTGCATCTTATGTGTGAGGTCACACAAGAGCACTCTCCTCTGGGCTCCAGAGCTCCTGCACACCTCCCTCGGCTCTTGAATGTGGGGGATCCCAGCTGTCGTCATGTGTGGCTCCAGAGAGGTGACTTGACTGGGTGAGTCTATAAACGTGTAGATTTCCATAAGCCCCTAGTAAGCCCCTCTCTGCTCACACAGACCTTAACCCTCTCAGTATTAGTCACTAGTGCTTGATGTATGTGAGATGCATAAAATCCATTTGAGAGAGAGAGGGATAGAGAGAAAGAAAGAGAGAGAGAGAGAGAGGGAGGAAGGAAAAAAGAATCAGTTCCCTCACCTCTTCACCTAACGTAAAGCCACATGACATAGCAGTGTCACAACAGGAAAGAGGCTTTTAGTGACAAAAAGGTCTCCTCTCTGGATCCCGTCCTGTCTCGCTGGATCCTCCCTCTGTCCTGTAGAGTGGGTCCCGCGCTCGCTCCTGATGGGACTGGCTGACTGGCGGCCACATGGCGTGTGCCGTGTGGCGTGTGGCGTGTGGCGGGCGGCTGTGAGCGGCTGTGAGCGGCTGCTGTTATCTGCCAGCTGTAGAGTGTGCCTGCAGTTACTGTGCGGTTCACGCTCAGGTGAATGACATCAATCAGGAAGATATGGCATCCATATCGCTGCTTGTGATTGTGTGTTTATGATTGCCGCCGACCCCCTGCCACCCCCACACATCCCATAATCGTGCATGTCCTCCAGGAAGGCGACAGGCTGACGGCTGGCACCCGCTTGGGGGAGGTGACCTTGGACGTTGATTGTTTGACAGTGTTGCCGCCGAGTGTGATGCCGGCAGGGGATCACTTCCAGTTTACAAGCCTGGTCAGTCAGTCCTGAAGAAGACACACACAGACATAGAAAAAACTAGTCGCCTATCTTTCCACAAAACTGATTAGTCACCATGGCTTGTTTAGTATACGTAATGTTCGGAATTCTGATTGTTTGTCATAAATTGTTTATGGCTTCTAGTGTTGCCACTGTCATACTTTGCAAAGAATTGTTTGATCTTCCCTCTGGAGTTTGACCCATATGAACCCTGTATGAGTCTAGGCTGATGGCAAATATGACCGTGGCTTTGGGGGAAAACAGCAGAGTAGTATTGCACTGTAGAGGGGTAGCACCACACAGTTCTGAACAAATGTTATTGGAAATTTGGACTAAGTATTATCATGTCAAATGCATGTCTAATGCAATATCACTGCATCTTTCAGAGGATCTCAAAATGTCTGTGCTGCTTCAAACTGAAAACAGCAAAGGTAAGAGGAACTTTTGCCAAATTGTCAATGCAGGAAGGCCATAAGTCATCACTGCCCTGAAGTAACTTACAGTATACTTGCACTTTCTATTTGATGGTTTTCTTTGCAGAAGAGAAAATGGAAGAATGTCAGATGAGAGATTGTTCATCTGTCAGTGGCGTCCAGAGAGAGACACTTCACTCAGTCAGGGTCAAGAGCACAGGTGAGAGATGCAGAGAAAGACAAGCAAGGAGAGAGTGATGAAGAGGAGATAGTGATGAAGAACACGAGTGAGAGAATGAGGGAGAAGAGGATGACGGCAAGAGAAGAGATCTTGATTCAGCTGTACTCAAATGCTGTAAAAGATAGAAATAACAAAATCCTATTTATTATATACATTATTAGATACATTACACATGCTAGATACAGCACACATGCTCAGTCCTTGCTATGATACCATGGCATTTGTGGTTGTCATAGAACTAGAATGGATCAGCTTTGATCACTTGGCTTTTCCAGTGCAACTCACTGTTTCAAGCAAACTCTCCTTTTTGAAAAAGCTTCAATCAGCTGAGAGGGTGATGGTTTAATTCAGTGTTTTTCAATCACTGTGCTGGGGCACACTAGTGTGCCGTGAGAGATCATCAGGTGTGCCGCAGAAAATTACCCAAATGTCACTCACTGGTCCAGAAAAGCAACTGTTGCATCAAAGAATTTATAACCACATGCTCTCATTGATTGTATGATTGCATTATTTGTGGTATGCAGGCATTGTACAACGGGGGCCCCATATCCAGTATTCACAGAATCATCACATATCCAGTTCATAACAACAATTAAATTAGATATAGTCACCTACAAATGAAACAGAGGGTGCTTGTTTTATTGAGCAGGTCTTGCATAGAAGCCATAATAAGGCCATATCTGTGTATTATTTGAAATTTTAGGCTATGGTATGTTTATTCTTTCTCCACACAGGATGTTAGTGTGCCGTGGGACATTTTAAGTGTCAAAAGTGTGCCGTGGCACAAAAAAGGTTGAAAACACTGGTTTAATTAACTGCCAGAAAGTAGGCTCTCCAATAAAGTGCAGCATTGCACACTGCAGATGTCCATCTCATCTCCCCGTGTCCTTTCCTGACCGCTTCAAGCTAAAAGAAATGCTGTGTCTAATAGGGCTCCAGGGCTTCTGGGAAGGAAGCGATAAAGGCCATTCACTTGTGGGAAACTGTTTTTCAAGGGGAGCAGTATTGTTTTTTTTGGTATTTGATGTTTTTTTTTGTTTATTTCCATGTCTTCCTTTATTTATGTTCATGCATTCTAATGAGGAGATCCTTTCATGTCATGGGCCTCATGACCTCTACACTTGATGATCCTGATAGCCCCACCCACCCCTCTCTCTCTGACTCTCTTTCATGTTAATGCTGAGCTAATGTATGTTTCCTGATGATGAGAAGAAATTCATTTTTGAGGCACTAGAGGAACTGGAGAATATGGTCCTGTCAGCCCAAGAGCATGGGCTTGTATCACTGGTTAGTCCATAAAAAACTGACCACAAAGGCATTGACAGCATCACTGGTTAAGTTTGCTCTCACATTAATATTTCATTACACCTTCAAGTACAGCATGTCCAGTGTGCAAAATACTTGTATCGGGTATGCATACTGATTAAAACTTTTTCAAGTAGGTGGATTGTCTGAGCTTATTTTTTTGTCTCATAATTTACTTAATCCATTCTAAAACTCATACTGTGCACAGTGTCTGCCTGTAAGAGTGCATGTGTGGGTCTATATGTATATGTGTAAATTACAATTCCATATGTGTATTCTGGATTGAATGATTCTAAATTTATACATTTGTGTATCTGTAACAGACATGGATTTTCACATTTATGGATATACATACATTATGTATGTGTCTCTCTATGAGAGTGTGCGTGCACATACACATATGTGTATACCAGAGATTGCCAGGCTAACTACTGCTGTCCTGTTAGAGACTAATTAGATGAAAGAGTTGAGATTAAAGGAAGTTCCTTGGCAAGCAACTTCAATCCCGCCCTGTGGAAACCTGATTTATGGTGTATTAGCAGAACACTTCCAGCAGGAGCCAGCCCCTGAGCCCAGCCCACCCCCCTGCTGCGCAGCCTTCCTGGTGGGGAGGCCAATCAGCAAGCCAGACAGGACCCTGCTGTCACCCACATCCACAGACAGATGGGGGACTAAGAACCCCTTTGCATGCTGCCACTAGATACAATATCCTGTCTTCTGACAGTGCAGCACACAGACACATAAACACACACAAACATAAGCTTACAAAAAGCTCATTTGGTTTGTACATTTCTGTGAGCATTTTGACATTGTAGCTGAAAAGTTGAATGTGGTTACATTGCATTGTATTTTACTTGAGATAATTGTGCTTCTGTACAGGAAAGATGGTATGTTGTGGTTATGAGGTCTCATGGGT
Source organism: Alosa pseudoharengus (assembly GCF_046254945.1). Taxonomy (NCBI): domain Eukaryota; kingdom Metazoa; phylum Chordata; class Actinopteri; order Clupeiformes; family Clupeidae; genus Alosa; species Alosa pseudoharengus. The sequence continues at coordinate 9,015,243 of NW_027468609.1, read as the reverse complement.
GTCCCTCATGGAAACAACAAGGCAGAGGTTATTATAGGACAACCATTATGAGACTGTAAATATTTGCCAATGTTAATCTATAGCAGACACCGACTTCAGAGGGAAGAGAAGCTCTCGTGCTCCTCTGGACGGGATGAGACCATTCAAATGAAACCTTAGAGGCATTCAGTGACTGCTCTACTCGGAGCCTAATGACGAGATGTCACAGATGCATAGAAAACTAAGATAAAAGAAAACCTTGACTAGAACAAACATGACTCTATGCAAAAAAACATCTAAACATGGCCCCAGCTGTGGCGCAACTGGCTGGGGCACCTGCACCGTACACCAGCGACCCGGGTTCGATTCCCACCCCGTGGTCCTTTCCGGATCCCACCCCAACTCTCTCTCCCACTCACTTCCTGTCACTTTCCACTATCCTGTTGCATTAAAGGCATAAAAAAATAAAAAATAAATAAAAAAAACATCTAAATATAAATGCAGTGTATAAATTCTTTCATTTTTGCATATACAGTACACAGAAGCTCCTGATTAAATGCCATCCATTTAAACAGTAGTGAGGTGTGCCTGGCTTGGTTTAATGGCAAACAGGCACTGAATGTATGAATGGAACTGTCCTGTTGCTCCACATGGATGTTTTGGTGTAGGTTTGGCAAGGCCCGGGTTGATGGGTGCACTTTGGGAAGGGGTCTCTGTCCCCATTAGAGAGGCTGGGGCTTTTCCGTGCCACATGGCTGTGAAGTCTGCGGGTTTCTGGTTACCCAAGTATCATTACGGTAGTTTTACATTCCATACTGCAATTTACAGCAATCCACTGAGGAATTCAGTGCAGTCAGCTTAACCTCCTCCCCCCCGTCCTAAACAGCCGCCAAACAAAGTGGCAGTCAACTCTGAGCCATAACCTCCATCCTCTGCAGCCCCCTTTCCAAAAACACAAAATCTACCTCAAATTACCCAGTAAAAACCCCACGGCTCCATCTGGACTTTCATCTCACTCAGAAACGCATGAATGTTCTCAGGCTCTGTAGACAGGGATCCTGTTTTCCTCCAGTAGTTTCTAGTTTGTAGTCATCTGTCCATGGAATCATTCATTCTCAAGTCAACATTTAGTTTGGTCGGCAGTTTTGCTCCCAGCCCAGACAATTGGAGGTTGTACTGTACAATTCAGTGGTATTTACAACATGATTCAGCAGAAGCATGTTGTTAGCATGTCACAATATTTATGGAGGTGCTGTGTTTCATTCTGCTGTTAGGTCTTGTCTTCTGTTCCACTGGCCACCACTGCAGCCAGCTTGCCACTAACTGGCTAATTGACTGACTCATTTCCACACCAATCACTTTCATAATCAGTTTAACCTAGATCAATTCCTCAGCACGCGGAGCGGCCAAACACTCAGCGCCAGCCCAGCCCAGCCCAGCCCCACTCTGCAGGCTGATTGGTATGATTACATGGTTGCACTGTCTGCTTGCATATTGTTGTTTCTGCCAGTTCTGTGATGACAAGGTCCAGGCTGCAAATCAGTACTTCCAGGGAGATGAACGGGGCTTCTCCACAGAGTTTGGCAAAGCATGACAGTATTGATTTAAGATACAAATCACATGAAAGATAGCAGGCTGTTGAGAGCAAGATGGCACAGACAAATGAATAAGTATTGCTTGTATAAATGACACATGTAACTAAACTCTGAAATGCATTTTTGAAAAAAAACTCCAGGGATGAAAATGAACAACAATTATATCTTGTGATTATCTTGTTAGCATAAATATTTGTTAACATAGTATTTAGAATTTGATTTTATTGGGTTTATTTCTTTTACCAGTACTGTATTTGATAATTTGCTTGAAATAGCCTTTTCTTCTTTTCACGATGCTGCTGCGTTCTCTGACTGTAAATACAGTAGACTTATTACTGTCTTATTGCTGTTTGTGATTGGTCAGATGTTTCCACATTGTGGATATATGGCTTTTATGTTACATAGAGCATTAGCCCATGTAACACAACTATGTTCTTTATAACTATGTTATAAAGAATAACAACAATGTTGTGCTGATGAATTGTTAGCATTCTGATGTATGCCAGTACTCCACAGCTCCCCAGTGTCCTCATACAGCGGTCACATTCATCTATCTAAATTCACTAGGTCTTAGTATTGACCCAACAAATACTGTTTGTCAGTGTAGTGAGTGTTGTGGACAAACTGAAATGTGAAAATCTAGGGAGATTTTCCAGGGAGATGTTAGTCGCTGGAGTTTTTTAAGCACAGAGTTATTTACTTCAAAGTGAAAGTTGGCATCATTCATGCCACCAGGGCAAGCGAATCCGAGAGGCCATTCATTAGAGGTGAAGCACCTCCAAAGTGAGTCATCCCCTCCCCTCCCCTCCTGGACAGCTTGCTGTCTCCTGCCACTTCCTGTATTCAAGTATTCTAAGAACTGAGCCATGCTGAGAAACTCAGTCAGTCTGCTATTGATTTTCTTTTCTTTTTTCTTTCTTTTTTTTGAGTTGGGTGGGGGGGGGGTGGGGGTTGTTAAACTATTCCTCACAAACCGTATACATATGAGAATCTGTTAAACTTCCATATTTGTACTGCTCATGTTCTTTGTGTTTGTGGCAGAATGTGTAATGATTCCTTTGAGGAAATGGCAGGGTTTTTTTCTCGTGGTACTCATGCACTAGGATTTTTCGATAACGGATAAGACACTCCTTAAACAGGAAATCATACTCTGTGTGTGTGTGTGTGTGTGTGTGTGTGTGTGTGTGTGTGTGTGTGTGTGTGTGTCTTCGCACACACAGACTGTCTGGCATACATGCAAAATGCTCCTGTGTCACAAAAAAACAGAGTGCCAGACTGGAAAATTAGAGATAAACGTGTGTTAACCTCCCTTCGGTCATCCCCCACCCCAAACACACACACACACACACACACACACACACACACACACACACACACACACACACAATGCCCCCCTTGACCCCACCCCAGCAGACAGCCTGCTCCCCGCTTGCCCACCCCCTGCTGAGCACGGCAGACAGACATTAAAGTGTCTCTGAGGAGGACAGCAGTGGGGGGAGGGTTGGCTTTGTGTCTCGCTGAGCCCAGCCTGGCTGTGGGTGTCCACTTGGAGCCACTTCCCCCCAGGCACTGATGAGGGGCTCGGCCGCCTGCCACTCATCCCTCACCAGAGGCCTGTCAGACTTGAGAGGGCCGGCAGGAGCTCAGCCAAAGGCCCTAACACTCCAACTGGTGTGCAGACAGGTTTGGGTGGAGGCAGGATACGCTGCCTGATATTGGGATTAATTTGAAACTTCACACAGACAGACCAATAGACAGACAAACAGACAGACAGACAGACAGGCAGGCAGGCAGACACACACACACACGCACACACACACACACACACAAATACACTATCAAAGTGAGTTCCTCATTCTCCAAACACTATAGATCTTATCACATACAAACTTGAAACAGAGGTACATATCCCACCTGTAATCTGTGAATTGTGTTTTGTCTGTAGCCTACTGGGTGGAGTGCTGAAGAGACATGAAGCAAGCGGGAGGGTGGAGGGGCTTTGCATTTCAAATCAGCTCATCTCGTCTCCCCTCTCGGCTCTTGTAGGGCCACAGACAAAATATTAGAGTTTTGAAGTTAAACTGAAATAAGTTGGTTTTGTTTTGACAGAGCCAATATCTTTGTCATGTATATCCAGTATTTAACATTTGCTTTACTGTTTTGTACACATACACATATCCAAATGCAGTCTTGCATTGTCTGGACTCAAACAACTAGTTACCTGTGAGTGTTCAAAAGAATCAACATCTTGTAAAAATATCAAATATTGTTTCCATTCAACACTGAAGGTGTGACTCAAAGAATCAGTCATTTTCAGTACTGTTTTATAATATATAATATATAATATAATATTAAACAGTACCAGTCAAAGGGACAGAGGCAATCCCACGCAACTGGATCCCAAAGCCCTCGTGTGTTTGAGGTCATGGCATTTGCCTGCATTTCCAGGTCAACATTTGCAGGGAGCAAGGATTATTACAGGCTGGGCTTCTCCCTGACACTAATGCTTCTGAATATACCTCACTGGTCATTCAGAGAGAGAGAGAGAGAGAGAGAGAGAGAGAGAGAGAAAGAGAAGAGGGGGAGAGGAGAGAGAGAGTAGATAATTAAAAGTAGACATGGGACACATCTGATGGGCTACTATAACTCTACTACTCCTACAGTATATACTGTAACTATACTAAAACATAGATGGCTTAGCAAGGCAGCCCCTACAGCCTGTGACCATGTGCTTGCAGTGGCCGTGGGGGGAGCTATCGGAAACTGGGCCTTGAGAATGTAGGTCTCCCCTCGGACAGAGTGGCCAAAGCAGGCTTACTGCAGTAATCCTCTCAGCAGACGTCCATATAACGGATGACAGGAGGAGGCGCAAGGGCAGTCTAGACGGGGCCAGAGTGTGTCAGTGGTGGGCGGGCCCTCAGGGCGCTGCCAGCCTGTGCCCTGGAGAGATGGCGGGCAGTGACTGATGGAGCCATTCTTCCTGTGCTATGACACCATTGGATTTTGCAATAATGATGACAGAGTCACCTCTAAATGATTTGTGTTTATAGGTTGTTTTTTTTTAACTTGTTGCTACCAAAGGCTTGTTATTGTGTTGTTGTTATGCACAATCCTGGGAGGGTACACTTACAGCACATATAAAAACATGGCTTGGTCATTGGGTAACACATTGGTGCTGGTAACATGTGGTCTTGTTATCAGGCAGATCCACCCTTTGGCTGTGAGTCACATCTCTGTTGACTAGAAGGAGGACACACAAGCAGGATCCTACTAGCTGTTTGTTTACAGCCTGGCTAAAGGCTTAAGTGCATTTCAAAATGTCTACATTCACACTAAACGGATCCATACATGCGCACATGTGCATTTGTGTCTCCACTGTATAGTTTTTGCTCTTGTGGACATGTTTCTCATCACACAACCTCAATCACTCAATCACAGTGTTTGAAATAATATCTCTATGTACAGCATATCTATCTACAGCAAACACAAGTTTAATAGGTCTACATGTCTGTGCCCGTCATGTCCGTTTCAGTGAAAGCTACCTTCAAATACACTTGGTGCTAATCTTAGTGGATATGATTTGCTAAAACATGAAATAAAGCAAAATAATCGGTTAGATGAATAAATAGTGTAACTGGAATTGGCTTCTTTTGGCCCCCGAGTCAGTGCTTTAAAACTTGCACACAAGTCTGCATAGCCATCCTGCTGACAACATTTGCGTATTGTGTATGTGGACCTAAACATGGCCATGTCCATTTATGTATACTTTCCCCTTTAAGGACAGGCATCTGTATTATTTTATTAGATTATATAGAATTGTTTTAACTAATTCATTTAATTCATCAAATTATTTAAAAAATGACCCAGACATATGAAAGTCACTCTGATTATTTACAAATATGAACACATCAGTTAAGCATCCCATAGAATATTCTATTATGTTTGATTAGTTATGCACATATTTTCTGTGCACAGTAATGGCACTGCTTTGAAAAGTTCTTACACACATATAGTAATGTATCAGTTATGAAAATGTGATTATTATGAAAAAGTGATTAAAATAACTTAAGAACTTTGGCATTAGTTTAATAATACTGATGCACTGCAGTGGCAGTAGCTACTATTCATATTGGCCATGAAATTATTTATCATAATTAATATTATTCTAGTACCTCAATGGAGAACCTTTTGGCTAAAGCATAAATACAACACAGAGTAAAGATGCTCAAAGACAATATGCAGTAATAAAGAAGAAAGAACTAGACACCACTGAATACTAAAATTCATTTAGTATTTTTTTAATCTTGGCATCTTCTTTGTCTCCATTTATATTAAAGCAAAGTGCATCTCTTGTTTTTCTCATTAACACATTGCACAATACATAAATAATGATGCATATAAAACGTCTTCATATTTACAAGTAATAATATATTTATATATAACATAAAATACATTTTAGCTTTATTTCACTTAATTAAATCTTAGTCATTTATTAAACTCGTTATTGGGTGTGGGGGTGTTTTTAAAACATCTTCTCGTGAATGTCTCTTTTAAAATAAAGATCAGAAAAATGGGGTAAGGGCTCGCCCATGTCCTTGGCCAAGAGGGGTGGAGAGGGGAGTGAGAGGTGGGGCTTGCTGCTATCGGGTGTTGAAAATAACTTCCAGCCAGCAGGGGCAGCTACTGATGAACTGTCTTGTGTAGCATTGTCCCCAGCCCTTGACAAAGCTGATCTGTACAGTGAAGCCTGTGCGTGGCTGTTGCGTGAACTCGTGGTCATTGGGCCTCTGCAGGCTGTACGCCTTCTCAAAGTCAAAGGCCTTGATGGAGAAGCCGGGGAACACCTTGTGCACCAGCAGCGTCCGCGAGTCAGGATTGTCCAGTGTGGCCGACTTGATGAAGATGGGGTAGCAGCTGCGGTTGTACACCCACACGCCGTCCTGCTCGCGCGTCAGCTGGATGCCGTAGCCGATCTTGCTGCGCACCATCTGCACCAGCTGGCTCTTGTTGTCGGAGCAGAGCTGGCCCAGGCAGAAGCCGTTCCCCTGAGGTAGGTCATAGAAGATGTCCAGGGAGGGCTCCTGGACTGAGTAGAGGCGTCCGACGCGAGTCTTCTCCTCCCAGTACGCAACCACGCACCAGTGGGCTTGCTCGCCCGACTCCTGAAGAGCTTGGGAATCTACAGGGAGAAGGGAACAGAGGTGGAGAAAGGATGGTTAGAACGCTGGACTAACAAGACGATGGACAGACATCTGACATGAGGCTGTTGATAGTACTGTGCTTAAGAGAGAACCATGAGAGACCACACACATGAAACCACTTGGTAATGAGAGCCCCCCTATCAACTGCCTTCAAACAGTAAGAGCTGAAAACAGCCACGCTGTAATCAGAGCAACTGAAGAAATATGTTTCCCCCATATTCGCCAAATACCAACTGCATCCCTAATTTCGCTATCCAAGAGAAAGTATAAAAGAATTTCTGGAATTTGCACAAGAAAAGCAGTTGAAGACAGGAGAAGCCAAATAGCCCTGCAGTACTGTTTACATAAGCATTAATGCTTATCTTCTGTCTGGCTTTTTTATTTTCGTTGTAGGCTGTCTAACAATGTTCTGACGTCAAGAGCCCTATAAATCTGTCCAAATCATTGTTTTATGGCAGTTCGACTCATTCAGCTACAGGAAATTATAAGTAACAGTTTTAATGTTTGAAAGAGGGGAAGAAGGAAATTATTTTTAAAGGTATAAAAGATTGTCTTCCTCAAGTTTGGAGAGCATCCAAGAGATGTGAATAGAGCAGCGGCCATCATCTCTTCATAATAGAATGGCTGAAGAGACCGTAAGAGGCATGCTGGGTACTCACTCTCTCGCGGAACTCGCTCTCTACAGAATCATGAAAAAAGGTCTGCTCTTTCACCAGCTCTTTCAAAGCTAAATCGCAAAGCCAACTCACACAGACTTGCTTCCAGAACACGAAAACACACGAGCGCAAAAGTAAAGTTCCTATGTGTTTGTGGGTGTGCGTATGCATGTCCCCTACATGTGCGCATCCATTCCAGACCTTCACACATGTGATGAGAGGCAAGTGTGGGTGTACACACAGCGCTCAGTTCATGTATCTCCCTGAGTGGAGTGGTGGCTCCAATTTCCTCCCCCCTGAACGCGCCTCCTGTCTCCCCCCATATCTCAATCCCACAAAAATCTGCCTCCAAGCCTCCCTACACAGGAAGGGCGGGGGGGGGGAGGCAGCCAACGAGGCAGAGAGCGGGACTGAGGGGGTGAGGAACATAGAAGGAGAGAGGGAAAAACAGAACCCGGGGCCAAGAGGACAAAAAAGAAAGAATGAAACAGAAGAAAAAGGCACTTTTACTGCTCTACTTTTGCATCTTAACTTCCTCCCTCCAAATGCTAAGCTCTTCTCTGGAGTTTAATACGACTGTGGCCTTAATAACAATAGCAAAAGGAATCAGATCAGATCGTGCTTAAACTCAGCAGTATCCTCTGCCAGAAAAAAAACGAGAGGATCGAGTTAGGAGAAAATAGAGAAGCTCGAGAGGGGAGAGAAGCAGCTAGGATGGGGTTAACAGAGAAAAGCAGAGAGGAAAAAATATCCCAGAACCCTTCAGTCATTTGGGCTCTCTTCGTCCCTCCTTCCCCCTCCCTCACTCCCTCTTTCATCTTTTTGGGACAGAGAGTGTACCCAGTAATTTGGAAGGCCTCGTCAGAGGAAACTGTACATTTATGTTAATTGTGCAGTATCTCAGCCAGTCTCTTATGACTGCGAGGGCCTGTTATTAGCTCAGGATCCAGCCTTCATTAGAAGGTGAAAAAAGCTAGACAACATGGGAGGGGGGGGAATTCTTTCTATAAAACAAGGGGCAGTTCATTCCCTTTGAAGTCAGCCAATCTGGGGCTGAAGGAATTATCGTAAATCCTTCTCCTACCAGCACTGCTAGGACAACGTTTTTGTTCATGTGTTTGAGTTTACAACAGAAGACCACAGAGAAAGAAAAAAACAACAAAAAGAAAAGAAAAAAACTAGAAAAAAAAAACAGAGATTGAAGACAGCAGCGAAACGCTCACAAAAGACTCTATTGCTCTCTCTCTCTCTCTCCCTCTATCCCTCTCTCATTCTTTCTCTTTTTTACCTAGGCGCTGTTCCCTGCTTCTTTGCTTCCTGAATAGAGCTCAGGGAGGGAGGAGGGAGGGAGGAAGGGAGGGAGGGAGGAGGGAGACAGAGCCTTGGCGTCTGGGGTCATTATCCGGCTGCCTGTCTGGGCCTGTCATGGCAGCCTGAAACCACTGAGGTATTCATCAGGCAGCTTAGTACCCTCTCAAAGTGGAGGGGGCCTGGGCACTCTGCAACACTACTGCCCCCCCCTCCTCTTCCTCCCATCATGCATTCTCTCCCTCTTCCTACTTTACTCTCTCTCTCTCTCTCTCTCTCTCTCTTTGTGGATTTCTGACACGTAATAATTATAGCTGGTCCTGGGTCAGTTTGTGAGGACAGAGACTAACCTATTAAGCTTGTAAACATCTGACGAGGCTTTTGATTGGCTCAGTGGCATGCTGACCAGACTGATCAGCTCTGGCTGTGAGCATCGCCGGGTCACTGTCCTGTCTCTTGCTCTTCCGTTGCCGTGACGGCACAGCTGAAAGGCTATTTTAGCCTCACTGGCCGCCAGCTCGCTCTGACGACAGCAGGGGCTGGAATGCATTCCAGAGTAACAGCGTTAGATAAGATCATTACTGCCAGCCAGGACAACAGCTAGCATTATTGAGGAGCTAAACCTTAGCGCATGCTAACTCTGCACCATACCACAGCTTTGGCAACTCTCGCTAGTGCTAAGCTGACGTAGAGATGCATTCCATGTCCTTTGAAAACCTGAGGCCTTACAAACATGGTTAAAGAAAGACAGGAGGAGGCTGTGACTGTTTGTGTGCCCCTGTGTGGTACAGTACACCTTACGAGTTCACACAGTGGTGGGATGACCTCCATCTTTCTGGGCACATTACAGTGCCCGCTCCATCACCAGAAGGCTGCCCAGAGAGGCATGCGTTCACAGCTTGTTCTGACAACCAGTGAGCCCACAGCAAACAGAGACTAACAGCACACACACACACACACACACACACACACACACTCACACACACACACACACACACACAGACACACACACTCACACACACACACAGACACACACACACACACACGCACACACACGCACGCACACACACACACACACGCACGCACACACACACACACACACACACTACACACACACACACACACGCACACACACACACACACACACACACACTACACACACACACACACACACACACACACACACACACACACACAGGCTGTCTGGACCTGAGCACGCACAGTGTCAGAAAGGTTCTTGGATAGGAGCAAAGGCACATCTGGGTGAAGCAAGTTTGTGGATATTTTACCTTTTTGCAAAGCACTTTCAAAGCAAACAGAACACGATCATGCATGCACTAGTGTCCTGCATCTATTAAATACATGGGTTTATGTAGAAAATAGGTCATCAGTAATTTTACAGTCATGTTTGTATGAGGTTGTAAATGATTCTGTCTTTGTGTGTGTGTGTGTGTGTGTGTGTGTGTGTAGTGTGTGTGTGTGTGTGTGTGTGTGCACGCACGCAGCGACATTGGAGGGCGACCAGTGTCCTCGTGTTGCAGACGCTATTTCGGTTCAGCTGCACCGCCTGGCTGTCACCGTGTCAGACGGGTGACACAGCGGCCAAGCGTGCGTCCGCCCCAGTGTCGCCACACACGCATGCACACACACACACACAGGCCCCACTGTGACTGGCCCGATGAATTACTGCCCGTCTCCCCCGGCCGGCCACTGTTCTCAGGTAGCCACTAAGACTGAGGAGGGGACGTCAGTGCAGTGCCACAGTGCTGTCCATTTACCACTCCTCACTCTAAACTCTGTTCCACTTTGCTCACTTCCACACTGCTACTTTTAATCCTTTGCTTTCCACGTCTCCAAAAGATTATTTATCCCCTTGGCTACAGACTGGGCTCTCTTTCCGTTCCCCTTTTTTCTGTGTGTGCTGCTCATATTGTCCGTAGGCCACTAAGAGACTGAAATAAACTTAGTGGAACAAACATGGCGTGTTTGTGCATGGAGTTGCTCGGACATGGGTGGACATGGAGATCCATTTGTGCTGACATTTTTTTACTTGGCCCCTGATCTCTTCCTCTTGATGAAACTGATATTTTGACTATTTTACCAGTCTGAAAGAGTTCAGACTACACATAATGTCGTTTAAATAAAAGAGCAACCAAAACTGAAACCAGACAAAAAATTGGATCTGCTCGTCTCATTTTAGTCTTCATTTTTAGTTGCTGGATTTCTGAAAGCCCTACTCATGAGAAAGTGCTGGACACACGACCTCCAGGTAACACAGAGAGCAAAAGGAACGTCTGGATTTCAAACGAATCCCCTGAACAATCTGAGGCATTTAGATCCATTCCAGCAGGAAGCCTGCCTGCCCTCTCCACCCCCCTGCCAAGAGGCTTGCCTTGTAATGGCTCCTGTCTTTCTGAGTTGTGTCCACGCAAGCTGAGACTATTGGGTTTAGGAGGGTGAGGAGAGAGAGAGAGGGAGAGAGAGGGAGAGAGAGGGAGGGGGAGAGAGAATGAGAGAGAGAGAGAGAGAGAGAGAGAGGGAGAAGAGGAAAGGGAGGGGGAGGGTTGGAGGAGTCGGTTCAGTGGTGCAGGACTGGAGACAGCAAGCAGTCTGGAAAAGTTAATGATTACTTCTGTCTGACTCCATACTCTGGATCGTTACTATTCCTGGACGTCACACACACACACACACACACAGGCATAAAGTGTGCACACACACACACACACACATACACTAACGCTAGGGGGAAACACACATGCACATACAAAGGAATTTTTGTTCCTGTTCCAGTTGGTCTAACTCTGAGCACATGTAATGTAAACTAGCAAAAACAGGGAAAAGAAGGGAAAAAAAATCCAAGTTCTTCTAGTATTGATCTGGTTGGACCTGACCGGTGGAGATTGTGTGTGTGTTCCAGTGAGTGTGTCAAATTGAGGGTGGGGTGTCGTGGGGGTGGATTTACTGCTGCGACTCCAGGTTCCCCTCCCCCTGGATGAGCGGAGTATGTCCTAATGGCCCCTGTCTCCCGGCAGACACAGAGGAGGCTCCGTCTCCTTTCTCCACAGTCCCTGCACCCTATTCACGCTGGGGCACGTCTGCTCGGCAGGGTCAGGGGTCAGGGCAGACGGAGATTCCTTTTGTTCCCTCCACATCTCCTTCCCAATTCGAACAAAGGAGCAAACAACCTCATACTCTCAACAGACCACACAGTTCAAACAATGCTTCCCTCTCAAACAAGACTATTTATCAACATGTAAGCCACACACACACACACACACGAGACCAATGTGCTGGTTGCTTAAAAAAAATTCTTGCTACAAGAAATTCCATGAAAACCTTCCTCTTTCCCAACTGGCTCGTCTATTAGATAGGAGGGCTGAGCTGAAGTCATGGGGGTTGGGCACACAACACCTGTCACTCTTAATCACTAGTCTATGACTTCTAACAACAGCAATCATTCCAGAGTTCCAACCTTAAGTTGAGATACCAGGGCAAGAGGGCTGTGGCACATCCCCCTTCTTCTAATACAACTATTGCTCAAGACATTCTCACACTCCTAGTGAGAGCTACCAGCCATGGTTGGTAGATGTGTGTGTTTCGATGAGATGAGAGAGAGAGAGAGAGAGAGAGGGAAAGAGAGAGAGGGAAAGAGAGAGAGAGTTAGTGACAGAGTGGCTTTGTTTTCCAAGCTCTGTCTCCGTAGGATGCCCGTCTGAGGGAAGCCAGTTAATAAAGGAAATTGCCAATTAGGGAAAGGGCATTACATAAGGGAAAGATGTCCTGTCCACCTCCCTCCTCGCCGGGAACTCCAAACACACTTCAATCACAGGAAAGCCACACATAAGGAGGAAATAGTTGACTGCCCCCCTCCCTTATTTACAGATCAACAAGACTTAACCATGACAATGTAATGCCTAGAATCTTAGAAATGTCATACAGCCTCTGCTGAAGAATCTGAAACACCATCAACATCACAAGCTTTGGGACGAGGTACACATAATGGTAAAAGCCTTGAATTCAGGTGGAATATCTAGCTTTGCATGGGGGTAGTTTGCTAGCCCTCCCACTCTGGCTGTCCTGCTGTCTTCAGTACCTCCTCCTCCTAGCCCTTCTTCAGCCCCCCATGACTGACTGGACATCTCCACTACCAACGAGTGGTGGCCAAGGCTGATGATGTCATCAACTTCGATGACCCCTCGGTGGCCTGTCCAGTGAGCCTCACTGCCGAGTGCTCCGTGCCACCAGCGGAACAAGCGCTCGCATTGTTTCTCGTCCAGGATGTCAGGGATCTCCGTGGGAACCGTGCGGCTCGCTCCACTCCAGGCAACAAGTCAGGCAAGTCGCCTGAGGGCCTTTTCTATCCGCCGGACTCTTACTTTAAGCTCTTATTTTGATATGAATTATCACTGGCTAGCCCGTACAGCCACAAATCTATCATCTAACCGGCATGGCAAATTTGGTGCCAGACAGACAGCAGTAGCTGATGATGATGTTGATGCCAATGATGATAATGATGATGATGATGTAACAGTGATAAAGTGCCACCTTGATAAAGGCTAAAGTTATACAGATCATAGATCACACACACACACACACACACACAGACACACACAGACACACAGACACACCAGACTGGGAATGTTCGCCTCCCTGGCTCTCCCTTTTGATCAGCCTCATACAATGGCTTATGTGAAAAGCTGCTGCCTTACAGGGCCAGGGCTAAACAATGACCATGTTGTTCTGGGCCTCCCACTAACACACTGAGCTGAAGGCCCACCCTCCTCTCTCCTGATAGGTAAAGGCTCCATCAGCTCCGGCCTTCCCTCAAGAGCAGCAGTTGAACTGGAGGGAGGAAGTGATGAGGGTTATCCATATTGTTGTGGTTGTGGAAAAGGCCTCACAGGGAGCTTGGCTGCTTGATTTCCTGAGGGCCCATCTCATCTCTTTCCCCCCTCCCACTCTCAAATGAGTCTCGGGCTTCTGAGAAATGCCTGGCTTCTCAGTGCTGGAGTTTTCAGTGAGACTCTTTTTTTTTTAAATGTCCTCCACTCCTTCTTCTGCTCTCTGCACTGTTTTTCCAGATTCATGCAACATAATGACACTGGGTGGGGAGCCGTGGCTGGCCAAAACCAAAATTAACTCCCCGCCAACTGCCTCCTTGGCTGCAGATTTTTGGAGAGGAAGTAGGGAGTAATGAAAGATCCTTGCTCAAGTCAACTGAGCAACAGGGCTGCTATGAAATTACAGGGAACTGCTTCTGACCCTGCCTTTTTCCCCTCCGAGGAAGAAAAACAAAAAGGGAAGAGAAGTTTGGGTTTTGCGAGGCAGAGCTGGAATGCCGGATTGATCAGGCTTTTCTAAAGCTGCAGCAGAATCTCGGGAGCTCTCTGAAAAACCTTTAGTAAAGCCTCACTCGAGTGTTTGCTTTCCGCTCCGAGGAGGCCACCATTGCCTCCCTGCGCAGGGCCTTTTCCTAAAAGACATGATGTCATTTCCTGTGCTGCCCTTTCCTTTTTTGCTAACCCAAACAACCAAGGAATGCACTGGGGTTGGGGGTAGTGGAGGTGCTAAGCTGGTGGCATTCAGCCTTGCTGTTTTTCACCTCTCATTATGAGGGCTTTTGGAGACTGCGTGAGACATTGTGAACTGATGGGCAGAACCTCTGTCCACTTGTAGAGTTTGTGCTGTACAGATCTCCAGTGATGCCATTTGTTATCTGTACCCATGCAAAAGAGCAGCCCCATGTACAGACTAGTTGGTACATTCCCAGGAGACCGGACAGATAGTAACCCCGGCTAGCTGCCCCCACTATGGCGGCGAGCTGGTTTAATAATACACCTCTGCCTAAATTTACCCTGGGGGAGGAAGCGCCTCTGTGACAGTGGGCTGTGGGCCAGCCCCTGTGTGGGTCACCTGATCCCATCTGAGGGCCAGCCCCTATGTGGGTCACCTGATCCCATCTGAGGGCCAGGGTACAAGTCTGTCCGTGCAGCCTGGACAGATCCGCTTACACTGGCACTCAGTGGCTGCTGGCATGGCCATCTTCAGCTCGCCCGCCCCTACAGCTGCCCATCCAATACATGCCCCTCACACACTCGGACAGGCATATATACATCTGCGTTCAGTGGGCACCATACACACAACTATTGTTTAAGGCAACATAATTTCAGTAACGCAATACTAACAAGTAAGCTTTAAACCATCAACAAACCACCAACATCTGAACAGTTAAATAAAATGTGATTAAATTAATGTGAAAAGACTCTCAACTAAAAAAAAATAATAAGGCTAAGCACACCTACAATTCATCCTTCTGCAAAAGAGAAAAGGTAAACACAAGTACTCCCCCACACACAATGGATCAAGAGTAGCACAACTAATGGCTGACATGTAAAAGCAAACACATCCTGATCTGAGTACGCAAACATCTCAAATCCCACGACACCCGTAAAAACTCCACAGATCTCTGGGCCTAATCTAGGCCTCGGTGTTAGTCTCATCTCCCTGCCAGAGGAGAGAGGCCCAGCCAGGAAGGCTGCTTGGATGGGATGGGACAGGACCTGCACTGGGGCAACGAGGGCCAAGAGCTACAGAGGGCCGCCAAGCCCAGGGCCCCATCCAGGCCTCGGCGTTCTGCCCCGGTCACATGGATGACGAGAGAGAGAGAGAGAGAGAGAGAGAGAGAGAGAGAGAGAGAGAGAGGGAGGGAGAGAGAGAGAGAGAGAGTGGAGCTCCAACACTCCCAGTCTGGCAGGCAGCCTAGTTTGCATGTCCACTCATCGCTGTCATAGCGAGGTTAACTCTTAATAACACCCAACGTTTCAGGACAAACAGACGTCCGTCCCCAACAACAAATAATCCCTGGCTGTCTGGACGGCGTCCCTTATGCATTCACCCCGAGGCAGCCCAGGGCCAGATGCCCAGTGCACCAAAGCTCTCTATTGTGTGCATGTTTGTTTTTATCCTTGGCTGTTTACTTTCTCATGTCAGCCAGCTTTATGGAGAATCCCTGCCAAAATATTGATAATTTTGCTGCCAAAGGTTTTCTTTTTTTTCAACATTAACAGGTAAACTGTGCTTAAGGAGTTATGATTACAATCGGTTTGATTATTTAATGAAGTCACTGAATCTGTTATTTTTGCTTTATAGAAGGGCAAACATTCTCCTTGCTCTTTTATTTGCTGTATGTGGCCAGTGGAAAATCAGAGCCTTGTTTAGTGTAGCTGGTATTTTCCACTAGACAACACAACAACAACGTCTTACACAAACACCCACAGAAAACACACAAACACACACTTCACCAATAAAATGTAATAACAGTTTGTTTGTTCAGCAGCAGTCCAGGTTTGGTAGAGAAAAAAAAAATTGTTTTGCCAAATAGTATGTAATCAATTCAGAGGCATAAAACCTTGCATGTTTGAACATTGTTAAGTCTGTCATTAAGAATGTATTTAATAGATTTCCAGCATGTGTATTGAGACGCAATGCCCCCCCCACCCACTCTTCTCTCTTTCTCCCTCTCTCTCTCTCTTTCTTTCTTTCTTTCTCTTTCTCTCCCTCCCTCCCTCTCCCCTCCTCGGTAAATATGTCTGGAGCACAACATAAAAAGGGCAGAGTGAGTGAATTAAAAGGTCAACACGGTGCCTCCAGGAGGAGCATGTTTCTTTTGTGCGGGCCCCGGAGGGATTGAAGTTTTCTTCCCTTGCCAGAGAAATCAAGTCCTTGGCTCCAGGCACACGGGGCCTCTCTCCCTTCCACTCACTGCGTCCCATTCACTGGGGCTCAGCACCACACAGAACCCGCCAGGAAGGAAAACAGGGGAGGGGGAGTATGCATGCCTCGGGGGAAGGAGGGAGGGGGAACAGGGGAGGAGGGAGAGAGAGAGAGAGAGAGCAAGCAATAAGGAAAGGAGAGGAGGAGGGAGGGGGGTTGACTCCAGTCTACGATTTCACAGTTTGTGCGGGGTCTAAAATGTGTGTTTGGTTAATGCTGCAGACTTCAGAGGCTGGCTGGGCCTGGGGCAGGGCGGGGTGGGGTGGGGTGGGGTGGGCCAGCTCTGGGTTAATGCCTGCAGACTTTATTTATGTGGCGCACAGCGAGCTCCAGAGCAGCCAGCGCTTCCAGCCCACACAAAAGAGCCCTGAGACAAACGCTCAGGCACCTTCACAAACACATTATAATCCAGAGGGTCCAGAGGAGAAAAATACCTAGAGAGAACATCTAACCCCCAAATCCTGCTGGATATAAAGCCTTGCGTGAGTGTGTGTGTCTCTCTGTATGCATGTGGGTGTGTGTGTGTGTGTGTGTGTGTGTGTGTGTGTGTGTGTGTGTGTGTGTGTGTGTGTGTGTGTGTGTGTGTGTGTGTGAAAGACCTGACTTGTGGACTTTGAAGTTATTTCAATGCCGTGGATGAATGGTGTTAATGCATCAATGCTGCTTGAACAATGCGTCCATGAGCACGGAGGTGGTATACAGATCCCTGGTCTACTCTAACCCATATCCCCACCCCTACCCGACCCCTAACCTAGCACAGAGGAACAGAAATGGGCAACCCACACCAACGGACCCCAAAAACTCCTTTAAAGTCTCTGTAATGAGAAACATCTGCATGGGAGTGCAGAGCAGAGAGAACGGACGAAAAAATAAATTCTCCATCTTTCCTTTTTTCCCCCTCTTCCTTTTCCCCACTTGTAACCTCTTTACTACCCAGCCATGTCCATAAGCACCATCCTATCCATTTGCCTGTAGATGAGAGGCTGCGCTGAGCTTCACTGATAGAGGTAGAACAACACCATGAAGGCCAGACTCATGCCCATTACAAACAATAACCATGTACAAAGAAGCAGCCCCATTACAGCAGATAAAGCATGAATAGGTAAATGACCACTAACAACCAATCCATTTCTCTCACTGATACACACACACACACACACACACACATATATATTTGAGGTTATGAAAACAAACACTTTTCAGGAAGAATGTCAAACCAGCCAAACATGCCAGACACAGACAGATATCTTGCAACACCTCTGGCATATCTCTGCTGAAATGGGCCACAGCGTCTACTGCTAAGCCTTCATGGGTTTCTTTATTTCATACTTGATGATATATTTTTCTGCTTCCTGCTTATAGTTCAATAAAGCAGTTCTTCTTTATGGTATCAAACCTACCAACACGGTGGCAAAATGAAAAAAGAAAGTAGGTGGAGGAAGAAAAATATTTTTTGCCAAGGCCCCTGACGAAACAAGTGAGGAGGTCTGTCATGGCTCTCTCGAATACTACAGGGACAACAGCCGCCTTTCCAAAGGCTCTTGAGCATCAGAGTGGGGCTGGGGTTGAAGATGAAGAGATAAAAAGAGGGTCTTACCAGAGAACCCCACAGGGGCAGAGTAGACAGTTCCTCCAGTTTCAGTGGAAGCAGGCACAGAGTCTGGAGAATCTGCAGGGAAAGAGGAAAGGAGCAGTGAGCAGCTGCAAGCCTGTCAATCACAACATGAAATCAATCCCTAATGAAGACAGTGGAATGACAGTCAATCCACTCTAAACTCCAAACATACACAGTGAAACCAGACACACACTCATAAACACACACACACACACACACACACACACACACACACACACACACACACACACACACACACACACACACTATTTAAATAAAAACAGAACATAACATTTAAGTTCTAAAAAACACTGGAGGACAGGAAGAGCCATTCAATTCTTACTTCTCAATTCTCAATGTTTTTCAATAAATGAAGGCAATCATATTTTCCCTTTTCCCCCTTTCGCTGACAAAATACAGCCCAGAATAAACAAGTGGTTTTGAGGAAAAGAGGGTTTGTGGAAAACATGTTGGTCTACACTTATTATCCCTGCGTGTCACCCCTAATAGGAATATACAGTTTAGCAGGATACACTCCATCAAACCAAAAACAATGAGGGAGACAGGAAATGGCTGCAGCCTTGAAAACTGTGTACAGTACATTTTCTTAATGGTATGCTAGCAGACAGAGGAAACTCTCTCTCTTTCTCGTCCAGTTTAACCCTGTGCTTCCACAGTCCCTTGTCACCAACAGGATGATTTTAGTGGACCTCACAAATGTGATGACACGAGGAGAGTGACCAAGAGATGTGAGCAGCATTCCGTCAAAAAATCAAGCATGTCTCTGCTGCTCCTCTCTAATAATGACACATTCCATTCGTGTGTCAACTAACATGGCCCTTCTCCTTCCGACACTGTCAGCCAATCAGCTGACTCACACAAGCAGTCACTCTCAAGTAAGTGCAAATTAACAAGGTTGTGCCGTGCTTTCTGGCTGTTGAGGGGTTGTACTTTAAGAGTCCTGGGTTCCGGTTCAGACATAGAGAGAGGAGGAGAGAGGGAGGGAGAGAGAGAGAGAGAGAGAAAGAAAGAAATGGACAGCAGCTGAAAGGGTTCTGTGCTCTGAGCGATCCCTGTGCTGTGGTTGGACTAACGAGATGCATGGTCAAGTGCGAACCTCTTTCAGGGGCTGCCAGGACAGAGCTGGTTTCCTGGGCATGGTTCACAAACCACAGGCTCGAGGTGCACTCTCCCAGCCAGGAAGCCCAGCGAGGACAACTTGGGCCAGAGAGCGGAGCGAGGGAAGGAGAGAGAGAGAGAAAAGAAGAAGGGAGCAGGAGAGAGAGAGGGGCAGAGAGAAATAGAGAGATATGAATGAGCCTAGAAAAAGAAAGAAAGGGTATGTGTGTGTGTGCGTGTGTGTGTGTGTGTGAGATAGAGAGAGAGGGAGCAGGAGGGAGAGTGAGAGAGAGAGAGAGAGAAAGCGTGAGAGGAAAGAAACATAGAGACAGGGCTTGGGCTTCAAACACTTCATTATTCATTTTCCAGGGAGCAAAAACAAATGGGCATTTTACGACAGCAAGCTTTGATACTGACCGTGTTTTGCCACATTGACACGTCCCCTAACTTTCCTCTAAACCTTCTCTCACTCGCTCCGTCTCTGATCCCTCCTGTCTCCTCTCATTTATAAAATCAAGGCTGAGAAATACGCTCCTCTTTGAAGTTCTTTTAATTTGTTTATTTGCTTCCTTGGCCAGAATTATTACATTATAAACTGCCAACGGAATGGACTTTACTGTGACCGTCCCTTTACGCTCTATCTGTGCGCCTGCAGTGACGTGTGTCCATACTCCCTGGCTGGAGCTGGAGTTGGGGCAGACAGGCCTTCTGTGGTGCTGGAGCCACACTGTAAAAGGCTGCTCTGTTTCTCGCCGCCAGCGTCTTTAGGGGCTGCCTGACGTGGCAGCCAGTTCAGCTAGCTGACTGCTTTGCTCTTTGGTGCATGAGGATTCCTCCAAAAATACTTGTCCTCCTACCCCAAGCTGACCCCTGGCTCCTGCTGAAGCTGCTCTCTATCAGGCTAACGCTCAGCTCACACAAGCAAGCTTCAGATAGAACTACAATCACAAAGGATTTTTCATTACTTTTCACTACTGCTTGCAAACCCGTAAGGGAAGTTAGCTCAGAGCTACAGCTGACACTGATAGCCTCTAACAGACAATTGAACCTAAACATGATTTAAGTGGGTATGAATGTGTGACCTAACCTGGCACAGTGTGTGTGCAAGGCAACAATGGGCCATCTAAAACAGATCCTCCCAAAGACAAAAAACATGTTTAAACAGGGGCATATCACCTTTGCCTTGTAAATGACTGTCATTTTCAATCAACCAATTTACACTAAACCCCAGAGGCGCCAATAGAATAGCCTGGTCTGTGAGAGTTGGGATGGTTAAAGAAAAAATATCCATCACTCTTTCTCCAATGAAGCAATTATGTCATTATTGTTTGTTGTGCAATGTAGTAATCCTAGGCACATACTAGCTAGCTAGCATACTACACAGACTAGCAGTTTAAAATGATCAGCAAATGAACAGCAAACTGCTTTTGCATGTCAAACATTAGCCATTTAGAGACACAATAGACACATGGAGTATGCAAAGTGGGCCTGCTGGGGGTGGGTGCCTTTCCCCAACTCTGTAATCATGAGTCCCACACCAAAGTGTGGCAGTGTGGCTTGCTTGTCCCAATAAGCTAACCCTTCGCAGATACCTTCCATTGTTCTAAAAATATCTGCTCTTCCTTCCATCATCACACCCCCCTCACTCTTTTGCTCTCGGTGAATGATACACGCAGTGGTCGTCGAAGAAACACAGCTGTAGGGGCAAATGACTTCCTCCTGCCCTCTTTTGATGAAAGGCAACCACTCTCTCTTTCTGTGGGACTGATGTTGGATATTCCAAGGGCTTGCCATTGTTTCTACTCCCTCTCTCTCTCTCTCTACCTCTCAGTCTATTCTCTTTTTTTCTCCCTCTGTCTTTTTCCTCAGTCCAAGACTGGACGACAATGAGGAATTTGGCAGGCACCTCCCATCCCTCACTGGGAGTTCCCTAAAAAGTCCTCTGGAGGAACTTTAAATGGTTAATGGGACTTGCATCCTCACAGGGAAAAGCTTTCCAAACTATGTTTTCCTCCAAAGCACTGATGGCCATGTCACGGTGAGTACAAGTTCCCAAGTATTGACTTAAAACTTCCATGAAAGCTTTGTGAGTCATTTCAAGAGCCCTAATGTAGTCCTGAAGAAAACGTGAGCAGCAACTCTCCTCAGAACATTACTTTGTACAAACGTAAACATCATCAGTACTGCCAGTCTCCCACACAAAACCACAGCACAATCCTTCCCATAAAACCAAACCCTTCATATATTTTAAAATGTCAAGCATACTACATTAAATTCATTTAAGTCACTACTGATAAAGGCCTACAAAGCCTCTGGGGGAGGTTTCACTTTGAATCTGGTTAATGAATAGTAAGTAATAAAATATTTTTTTAGGCTGAAGGCTGAGCTGGCAAAGTTTGGATGTTTCAAAATTCACTAAATAAATAAACGAGGGATTCATGTGGAAACAGGGAATACCTAAGAAATTCCAGGCCAACTCAGAGTTGTGGATAAACCTGTAATGCTCACTAATACCCATCGAAACATTTAGCATGAAAAGAGATAATTACCTGCCTACATGCCTAGGGAGAGACAGCAGACAGAAGGAAGACTCCCATAACGTCAGAGACATCTACAGATTCCACAGATAAAACATGGCTCCAAAAATCTTACTGCCTTTCCCCTGTGTGATTCACATTTCCAATTTTCTCCAAAGAGGCATGCCTCCCTCCTTCCGCCCTAATTGACCCCCCTCCCCCTTCCCCTTCACCACCACAATTACCACCTCACAGATCCCAAGTCCGAGCCCTGGTGCCAATGCTGTTTATCTGTTCTGCCAGGTCACCCCTCCAGCCAAAAGTTTGTGCAGACAACCACTCCAGAGCTGGAGCCAGGCTGGAGTTGGCCTCGGCCTTGGCTGCCATCCATTCTATTACAGAGTGCTGGCGGGCACACAGTATTCTGCCCACCATAAATCACAACATCTCAAGGAGGATCTCAGTCTGACACAAAACTGCTCCCAATACCTACAGCACCTCACATCAATCATCTCCACACCACTACATGGGGTGGCCAGTAATGCATGAGCAATGCTTGCCATGAAACAGCTGAAAGTCGTTATTACCGTTTAGGTCTGATGTAAATATATTATGTTTATTGTATATATATTTGTTATAGATATATAGCATTTTTTAGAGTTGATTGTTTGCTTTCTTTTTTACTCAAACTTCAAAACTGCTTAAATAGCCTTCACTCGAGGTGAAATATAAAACCTGTATTTTAAAATGTCTCTATTCATTAAAAAACGACTTACCAGGTGGTTTAAGAAAGTCCATTGGGTATCGGGAATAGGGAGGAGGGGGGGACTCTGAAAAAGAGCAGCAGAGAAAAGACAGACCATGAGAAAAGGGCGAAGATTGAGACTTATGATAACAGTTGGCATTCTTTCGGAACACTGTTTGTCTAAGCTGCGAGGGTTGGAGGCAGGGCGGAGAGGCGGCGATTGCCTTGATATTTAGCAGGGAGATAAACAAGGGAGCGCCTGGCGCCAGGCTCCCGGCCTATCTGTTGTACAGGCGGGGGGAGATACGGGTCTCTTTTGGCTGAGCTAAGGAAACTCTCTGGGTGATGAACACTAAAGCCTTCCTCACATTCTGACAAAGCGCATAGAAAACACCTTCCGAAAAAGAGAGTTTAAAATGCTAGTCAAAATATTCTTTGGAAAACGATCCAAAACCATAACATAATATAGCCTATATTAAAAAAAAAAAAGGTTACCCTATGGGTTAGTAAATTATGCCGCTTAGGCTATGTAATCTATTTACCCACCACAACTTTTGTTGAAATTGTAAAACTTGACAGAACAATGTAGGCTACTACAATTCACAAACACGTTTAATTGACCGCATATATTTGTCAACATTTGTTTACTGTAATAGCCTATAGGCTATGCTGTGTTGGACTAGAAGCCTATTTGCTTTAGCCTAATATGGAAAAAAAACTCAATGGGATTCAAGACAGTAGGCCTAACTGATTACTAACTCAAATTGGCCTAGTCTATAAAGCAACAATTCAGCCTATTTCAGATCTGTTAATCACATTTAAACCAAAGATTTAATAACTTAATTGGAAGGGACTTTAAGATAAAAATCACCAAAGGTTGTGTCCCAGAAACTTTATTATAGCTCTGCAGCCTACAATCATCAGGGCATTGTAATAAGATGCTAGTATAGGCCTATGCCTGTGATTGTTTAGTAGGCTACAGCATATTTCATCTGGAATTTGTAACCTCCAGCACATCTCAAAAGTAAGTAAGGCTATATTAAACAACCAATAGCTAAAACATGACAAGTAATTTCACACATCCTATTAATGAATAAACTTACCAAGTTCACAAAGCCGGCTCATGTGGTGTGGATTGCAGCAGACGAGTTCTGGGTTTATTTTCCCATAGGATTCACAGCAAGAAAGCCTCTTTAGTTCCGAGGAATGCCTAAGGTCCGGCCACCTGAACACTTTGAAGAGCAGCAAAGGGAGGGAATAAGACTGTTGACCCAGTTTGGTGTCCACTTTGCCGGGTAAGAGAAGACAGGGGCTCCTGACACCCCCCTTCGACTCTACCGCCTGCAAGAGCACCTCCAATTGTTTTTCTTTAATTTTTTTCAGTATGGAATGGGTCAGTGCTTTCAGCTCAGCCTCTGTTCCGGGGTTAGATTTGGCAACCTTAGTGGATTTCCCCATGCAGCAGCCTCCGGAGCCATGCGCCCTGCTATCCGCCTCCCCGTCGCCTTCGACGGGTGCGCGGCTCCTCCAGAGTCGCCGGACGAGCCCCGATCGTTTGGTCCTGAACATGCGGGACGAAAAGAGGGTTTCCCGGCTAAAAAACGAGCATGATGTCCGCAAATCATGAAGATTCCGGGATCCGAATCCAGGCAGTGACAAGCAGCCTGAGACAATATTGTGAAAAAACTGAGAACTGGAGAAGCAAATACAATCTGTAGCATACGCCAGTCTTTTTTTCTTCGAAAAACCTAGACGCAACTTATAAAATATTATTCTTGCTTAATTGTGTACAAGATGTTACACACGTAGGCTATGTTGATGTTCACCATGACACTGATTTTAAAAACTAAGAAGAAAGTATAGCCTACGCATTAAACGATGCTGTTTCGCTACTGAAATAATGACCGCTTTCATGAACGCGAAAGGGTGAGCAGCATCGAAAATCTTTTCCTATGATTGGATGGTTAGGCTATATTCTACCTGTGAGAAAAGAAAATACAAAGTACGCCTAACACTATATTCATACCATTCCTTCAACAGTTTAACATAACAGTTTGCTAAAAAATTAAGGTAGTCGGCTATTATAGGAAACCTAAGATAGACCGACGAAAGTGTTTGGGCGCTGAGTTTAACCAAAAAACCCAGACCGAAACCCATCCATGAAGGACAACCTCGTCCTGCTTTTCTTCCAAAATAATCCACACAATCCTTGATCCGATTGCAACATTAAAGGTCTAACAAAGCCTGTCGCCCGTCTCGTCTCCCTTGTCTTCCGAGCAGTATCCGTCGAAATTAACGTTGGTCCTCCAAGTTCAGTCGATTTGCAGTAGGTTCTGATGGAAAAAAATAGCAATCTTCTAGATCCCCAAACGTATGAGCAAATCTAGGACTTACTGATACCCTAAGAGGTCCCTCGCCACAAAAATCTGCCGGAGTTAAATAGTTGTCTCTTGAGCGTCTCGTGTCCGTTTAAGTGGTTTGCGTTTCAAATATCCGTGTTTAAATTCTCAGGCAGACTATCTTTCAGCAGTTTTCCGTGTGTTTTGTCAGTTAACCTCTATTCAAACAGCGGCTCTCCGTGCTGGAGGAACATGCAAACGGAGCGGCTACAAAGAGCTGATGCGATCCTCACACAAGGTCTGAGAGTGACGCGAACTGCCCAAGTGCCCTTGCCTCTCTCTCTCGCTCGCTCTCTCTCCCCTATCACGTGGTTGTCTAGACACCCTGTCGCTTTAAAAAAAAAAGTGATTGTGTTGCGCAAACAAGAGATCAAGTAGCTTACTACCAGAGAAATGGCTTTGGAAAGAAAGTTGTATTTTTCTAACGCCAATAATCAACTCTATTAAAAAAAAAAACGGTGTAGCCTACTAGTTTTTCTTCCAGTCTTGTCAACATAAACTTTTCAGTTTGTTTTGTTTACCCAAAGTATAGGCTTAAGCCTATAGAGGTAATCAAATGTCCCTGTGTTTAATTCAGGTCCAAATGTGCAGTGATACGATTTTTAGCTACCTCGGGCAGACAGGTCTAAGATAGGCTAAAGGATTAGGCTACATTTTATAGGATAATTTGTCTCCATGAAAACAGTTGACTGGAATATCTTTGCCATTATTCATTATTATCATTATTATTAATAATATATTTTATTATTGTTATTATTATTATTATTACTATTAAAACAAATAGGCCAATAGCCTACCATAACTGTGTGTAGACCGCCTCGGCATTCTCCCTGACGTTGGGTGAACTACTGCCGCCATCTGGCTGAACGTAAACTGAGGTTACCCTAGGCCTGGGAAACGAAAGCAGTAGCCTACGCCTTTGCTCCATTTTTATCAAGTCATTCTCTCTATATAGCCTATAAATAAAAGAAACAAACAGGTGATAGGGCCTACAGTTGACCAACTCACCCTGCAATCTGACTAGGCTATAAACTACAAATAGATACAAATTAGGTCAACCTATTAATGGATAGCCTACTTAAATTATGTAAAGGGGGGAACATTTAATTTAAAGATGCGTTTATCCAAACGGACTTGGTACGCGTGTTTTAGCAGTGTCTTGGTCTGTTTCTGAAACAACATTTTATTTTGATTGATGGCTGATGTTTTTAATAGTGGCAAACATGTCATGTTTAAACCCATTGCAAAAAAAAAAACTGTGGCCAGTTTTAAAGACTTTACACCAAGAGATCTAAAAAAGCATCGCGGACACCTTGATATTTTAACGCACTGGCAAAGTAGGCCTATATCCACGTCCAAATACCTGCACATGTAAATAGAGGGACTGGCAACTTGAAAATTTTCAGTCTAATGCTGAACTAAGCTATTGAAAGAGAAGGTAGGTTACGTGTCTCTTTAAAGCTGCCAGACAGGCTGTTGTGTTGGCGCAGAAGGCCACTGGAGCCTAATTGTGTCCTAGACAGTAGGAGAGACGCACTATGTTAATTTGGGTGCCAGTCAGCGTCGCTGCAGGGCAATGGGAAGGAAGGTAATGATGCCTGTGTGTGTGTGTGTGTGTGTGTGTGTTTGGGAGGCGCCTCCAGTCAATGGCTCAGCCCTATTGTTCGTAGATTCCCCACTGGCGCCGCACAAGAGCTTAGCTCACCGAGCAGACTTCGGCACACGATGTTGTGGCAGACGGTAGCTGAACTGCTTGCTGGCGCTGTGAAGTCAAGCTGTTGCTAAAGTTACAACATCATGAAGTTGCACAGTGGTTTCATACACATCGATTCCGACTGTTACCCTGTGTTCTCGCATCGGTTAGAAATGGTGTTAGATATTAGAAGATCAGACCACATCGCCTCATAAATGAATCAAACAGTATAGGGTAGTTTTACTCTTCAACAGACTACTAATAGCAGTCAAGCTTTGCACACGAGGATGCTCTCAGTGGCAACACCCAGTAGAATTATAATGATTTAAAAGAAAATGACATGT
Organism: Alosa pseudoharengus; assembly: GCF_046254945.1. Lineage (NCBI taxonomy): Eukaryota > Metazoa > Chordata > Actinopteri > Clupeiformes > Clupeidae > Alosa > Alosa pseudoharengus. The sequence continues at coordinate 8,988,300 of NW_027468609.1, read as the reverse complement.
CACAAATCCTTTTTGTTTTTGTTTATTATTCTCAACCCTCAATTGTCATTTTAAACCATGATTAGTAGCCTACATTTAGCCTACTGGAGACTGTATGCCTTCAGTTAATGAAATAGTTGTAGCCTAATTGTTTTGTTAGTTGATCTTGCAACATTTAGGCAAATTATGGAATTGCCGTCTTGGCTCTAACAAATGGTTAATGCAAATTAATGAACCCCGTAATTCTCTTTGGATCAGAAAAAAGTTATGTATTTCATTAATATAGGTCACATTTAGTGTGCCTCTGTGTATCAGATTTACCCCTGTATAACATTAACAATACCTACAGTATTGTCCATTCCGGTGTTCAAAACCCATGTCTATTCCAAATGTCATGATTCACAGCATCCAGGATAATTTTCATTATGGTCAGCCACATCTTGTATCATACCACCAGCCCATGGTGCCAAAGCAACATACAATCTCTTTGTGTAAAAAGTTAGAAAGTGAGTTGATCCTGACCTTTTTTGTGGCCAAAGATCACTTCAGCTGGGCAATCCTGATATGGAACAATCCAAGAACACACCAAGGGCTAGTCAGTCATGGCACAAATAAGCAGTTTACGTTGATGTTTCCATATGCCACTTTTTCGAGGTTGACAGTTGTAGTGTTCTAACTGTGCATGCTGGGTTTAAGGTGTAAAACACAGACATCTGAATGAATAAAATGAATATACAAGACAGTTATTACCGTTCTATAATATAGGGCATGTTGAAAATATAGCAATATCAATTGTCTAGAGGTAATTAGCTGGTTCACAGTAAACAAGAACAGAAAACACATTTTAGTATTTAGCTTGAAAGACAGAAAGAAAGTGGTTTCAATTTCAGTATGTAAGCCTCCAGGAGAAGGGGAGCAGGATGTTAATATGACAGACCTCATTGTAATGGAGGAAAGCCTCTGTTGAGAATGACCAGTGCTTTTATGTTTCCAAGGCCCAATGTGAAATTATCTTATATAATTACATTTCTATTGGTGTGCAGCCTGTCATGCAGGGGACTTACATTGTGTACTGTGCCTGAGCACGTCACAGGTCCAGTCATGCCCTAGGCTTGTCTTAACACACGGGATGGCATCAAATAGCACAGCCACAAAAAAACTGCCTGTAGCCATCTGCCTGTGACTCCTCAAAGCGGCCACAGAGTCCGAGTGAAGGGGGAGGCAGGGCAGGAGAGCGTACAACACAACGGGATAGGATGCAGTTTTAAGGGAGAGAGAGAGAGAAAGAGAGAGAGAGAGAGATGATGCCTGGTTCTTTCAGGTTTATCTGCATTGTACAACACTTCCAGTGCAAATAGGCGCAAAGTGATGGGCTTGGCAACAATATCGAAATCTAAGGCATATTCTCACAAAGCTGAAAAGTAGATAAGCCATACTAAGCTATGTCACGTCACAAACAATACATGAATTGAATTCTAGACATTTTAATTTGGAATACATCAGTTGAATACAATGTTATAGACCTCAGTAACCTGTGGGCCAAATGTATCCTGTTTGTCCTGTTCATCTCATATGCAGTGTCTAAGACCACATAGTATTCCTATGGTACTAGGATTGCTGGAATGAGGAATATTTGGGTGGTTTGCTAGAGACCACAGATCAAGATCACTCACACCACATCCTCATATGATAATGACGAGAACAAATCATTGGAATATCAACCTCTGAAAAAATATATTGTGTATATTGTGCAAAATGTTTTCAGTGCTTCATCAACACCTTCATTGAAGATTCCTATTTTTCTGTACCCAATTCAGGAGCATGGCATTGGATATTCTTTAATTAGCACTTGATGATGATCTGTCAACCATATCCTATAACAGTACAGCATAGAGGCAATAACCAAACATTATTGCTCTTACTACACTGTCAGAAACCTGTAGGGCATACATTTGTCCTGTTATCTGAAAGGTGGTTTCACAACAGATAAAGTGACCCTTCACATACACACACACCCACGTCAAACACAGAAAACAAAAAAGAGACGGCAGAGGAAATAATCAGTCCTAATTCCAACTGGTTTCCAGGACACTGGGAAACAGGGATAAAGATCAAAGGAAAACTAATGTAAATGATGTTGGAAGTAAGCCAAGTACCCCCTGGACAACACATTTTGTGTCAGTTTTAGTGAACTGGAAGAAATACCAAGTGGAGAGAGATCACCGCTTACTTTATGGTCTTGTTATCAGCAGCATGTCTATGAGTGATATATTTGTGGAGAAATGAGGAGCGATAAAGAAACTAAAACAAAACAAAGAGAAAATAAACCCAACAGTGAAAAAGGTCATAGTCAAACCAGGGGGAATAAATTTGTTTATTGATGATTATTTAATTTGGTACATTATCATGTCATTACCTGAGTGGAGTAACATTCCAGTCTTTTTGTACTAGCATGTGAGCAACATTTTCTGACAGATCATATCTCTCCTTTAACCAGAAATCGTTTTTCAGAATCGCATAAATAAAAATAAAAAAATAAACAACTTAAAGATAAACATGTTGATAAACTTACAGGCATGACTAGCGCCTGGTTGGCCTGAAATGCCTGGGGTGGTGTAACATGTTAATGTTAAATGTAAATGTAAATTTGGCAGCCAGTAACAGATAGTCCCCTCTTAAGATGAGGTGCAACTGCACCATGCACATCAACTGCCCCTCATAACGGGCAAAAAGATTCATTAACCTGGCTATTCTCTTTACCAAGAGTGATGACAAAAGATCAAATTATCTATAGGTTCTTCAAAAGAACCACTGAGGGTAAAAGCAAACATGCTCTGCATTAATTTATACAATGAATGTACATGCACTGCCTGGTTGACATTATGTAAGGCTTAATATTAATGAGTCACTTTGATACTATTTTAGGTTTCATGACCAACAACCTTACATTGAGCCTTGCTAAAAAAACACAATATTTTCTCTCTGTGAAAATGAGACAATTTCTGAAATACTATACAAAAATAATTTTGGTGCTTATTGACCAAGAAAGCAGAATATCAATTATTTTGTAGTGAACAAATATCTCATCTAATTTATAACAATAAATAAATTATTACAAAAAGACGTAAATAAAAAGCACTGCTTTATAATAACAGGAATAAGCATACCATGTCTTACTGAGGTGTTGAACCAGTTTACAGGGATGTTGTCAGGGATAACGTCCTGACCAAGGCTACATTCTGAACAATGACTTTAATAAACTGCAGAAATCTGTTTGGTAAGAGACAAAACCACATCTTCTGTTTTGACATGAACACACAATGTAAACTGTAGTTTGAGCAGTCACAAATGACTGAGCAAAGATTTACACACAGCAGGAACCTTCAAAAAACAAATATATTGCATTTTCCCTTCCACAAACCCATGTAGAAACTCTTAAACTGCGTCATAAAATTCTTAGGAAGTATATCTTTACCGTACCCAGATTTCAGTGCAGCTCACTAAAGTCAGTTGGTCAGACTGAGCGTCGAGCAGGCCACAGAAGACGAGGCACCCATTCTGCCGCATCCTTCCCCTGCAGCTGTGAGCCGGTGCACAGGTGGTTGTGCAGTTGGGCTGAACAGTGGAAGCACAAGAGCCTGATATGAGCAAGGAGGACAAGCAACACGGCCCAATGCCTCTTCGTAGAGTCCAGATACCCTGCCACACACATACCCAATCATTCCACAGGGTAAGAGGCACTTCCAAAACTATACACACTCATACCCCACACCAATATGCAGAGGCATCAGGACCGCCACACAGACATTCAGCTGGAGTCCATGCTGAAGAGCTCAATGCCCTGGGGGTTCCAGTAGAGGCCCACAGCTGAGTTGAAGACCAATGACCAGACGTAGGGCACAAAAAAATCCTCAGGCTGATCCTCCTCCACGTACTTAAACTTAAGTTCTGGAAATTTCTGAAAGGGGAAAAAAGAGAATTCAATCAGCCAGGAACATAGATTAGAAACCTCTGTGAATTTTGAGGTTAGGTGCTTGAAGATGTGATGCTAAATGCTTTGCTTTATTTCCTTATTGATCTCAGGACAGTTAAATAAAGTCATTCGCCTGGAGAGGACACCATCCCAAATGAGAATAAACCAAATATTGTTGACAACACAAAAAACTTTTAAAATTAAGACAGGCTGCCTCTCTTATGGAAACAGATGTTGTATATGTGCAGTCACCATTTTTAGGTTAAACAACAACAATATTGAAGCCCTTTAAATGCAAGCAGTCTTCAGCCTATTGGTCTGAACTAGCTTACCAACATCACCTGAATCAAGGGTTAGCAAATATGTTTAAAATTGAATGACAGGCCAGAACTTAGGCTAATCAAACAGTTGAGTAGTCCAAAATAGACTTCTGTGTCTTTAAATGGATTCTAAACGGTTCTCATCCCCATCTCTCTTTTGCCTTGCTCAAACTGTTGCTCCACATTATAATAGTAACAATCGTAATAATAATCATAACAATACACTTATAATATGGATGTTGCTGCTGGCATGTAGGCTAAGCATGCCTTGACATTTTTGCTCTGTGTCCAAATGCAATGTTCCATAGCGATTTCATTGTTTCCCTGAGGATCACACAAAACTACAAGCCCGTTTTCATGAAAGCTGGTAGCGAAGGAAAAGTTCTGAATTGCTGGGCAACTTTAACTTTCGCAATGTTGCATGGCATGGCATTTGGTCTGCATGGATATCAGCTCTCTCAGAAGGGTCTACTTTTGAGATGTCTTCAACATTACATTTTGCGTGTCCTCTGTCTGCAGACAATCCCACCGATAATTGAGTCGCAGTGGTGGTGAAGGCAAACATTCATTCAAGCATTAAATTGATTATTAAATTGATCTGTTTTACTCCACGACTTTTTGGGGAGATTGACACCATAGCTTGCTTGTCCACTCAAGCCACAGCAGTAGATGTGACATATCCTATGATGTGTTTTAAATAGACATATGTTTTTTTACACATTTTACATGGTGTAGGCCGGTGTTTTTCAACCACTGTGCCGGGGCACACTAGTGTGCCATGAGAGATCATCAGGTGTTTTAATCTTTTAATATTCATTTTGAAGAAATACAAATAAAAAGTAAAATATATATATATTTTTTAAACAAAGCCAGGGAGCCAACAGAGAGGGTTGCCGACCCCTGGCCTAGACACATGGCGTGCTGTTTAGTACCAACCAAACCTGGCCCAGTATACCTAATACAATAAAGAAGCAACACAACAGCAGGGAGATAAGCAGGCAGGCTCAAATTTGCCTAACCCAAGCCAAGCAGGCAGCAGTGAACCGTTTTCAGACGGATCCCTGTACTGGTATGATCTGAGCAGCACAACAGCAGGTCAGCGGCTGCTCCACTTTGACCCATATCAATAATATACCATCAGCAACTGCTCAGGTTTCAGTGCGGGACCCAGACCCCTGACTGGTCATGTGCTTCAACCCTGGGCTATTCAGGGGTGGACAGAGGATTCTGGGCTACACCCCGTGTTAATTGTGCATGGGCAAGACAGTAGGTAGCTGTTATGAAGCGAGGGAGGGGTGTGTGGGGGGTCAGGGGCACTGCCAATCAGGCCTGTGGTAAACTGGGAATCCCACCTGCCAACTGGCATGGGCAGGGTCAGGGTAGGGTGATGCATACCAGACCTGAAAGAACATCCCGAGGAGTCCAAAACCAACTTTGCATTCCGAATGAGATGTGTCTGGGTAAGGGAATGCTGTGTACTGACACATGGTCTTCTCGCAAATCCGAGTCCCAGAATTACTAGGGAAGTTAATTAATACGCTGCAAAGTTTGTATCAGTTATCAGTTCCAAACTGAGTATTTAAGACCTACTGCATAATATTTTAACATATTTAAGACTTAACATATTTAAGTATGAAGATGGCCTATAGATGGGATCATCAAACACCACACAAGCCCTGAGTGCACCACACCCCTCCAGCTACCTCTCTCAGCCTCAACAACCATTTAGCTGCAGACTGATATGGCTAAGAGTTTGACTGGCTTTGGTCAATACAAAGCTCCATTAGCGGAGGGCTGCTGCTGCTGCACATATCTACTGTTGCAGTGTGGGAGTCTGAACTCACACCTCTGCAATATGCCTACTGTGTTGCCATAACCACAGAACAAGGTCAGGTCCAGAGTGCAACACCCACGCACTGGCCCCTCAGCATTTCCTGAGAAGTAAAGGTCCAGACAGTGTCCAGGATTGGGTCATGGTTTGCTGAGCTCCAAGCTTCCCCCTACCCCACATCAGTCAGTCCTCTCCACCCCCCCCCCTCCCCCCTCCCTTCCTCCCTCCCTCACAACTGTGCTGCTATCTGCCCAGAGAACTCCCTGTTCCCACTGCACTCCTACAGGCCAGACAGGCAGGGCAGGCGACTGCGAAGAGATCAACACAACAAGCGCTCATCACTACACTCTCACAAACACAAGAACCACAATGCACAGACTAAGAACACCAAAATAAACACAGACCTACATACCAACAAAATCACATCAGTTAAGCATAGAAACACAGAAACAACAATCCTTCAGTTGCATCATCAGTCAATTAACTATGAACGCAACAGTTACGCTCAAGTTCTATCTACCTGAATATCTACATACAACAGAGTAAATGTCTTATGTTGATGTCTTATGTTATGTTGTTTACCAACTCATGTTTATATCTGTCTTTATAAGGTCTTCGGGGTGTGTGTGTGTGTGTGTGTGTGTCCGCGTGTTGGTTAGGGTGGCGGGTGGAGGGAGTGTTTCCATGTTAGATCCTCCCTTGCCTCCTAAGGAGCCAGACTGTCTATAGCTTATCACTACAGAGAAAGTCAGTGCTAGCCAAACAATACATTCCACTGGCGCTGTCGCTTACTGGCGCTCCCAGCTACTGTGCTCAATGGCCAGGGGAACAACACAGGGCCGTCTCTGTTGATATTCAAAAGCAAGGGAGAAAAAAAAGGAGGGGGAGGAAAAAGAGAAAGAGGGAGAATGAGAGGGGAAGAGAGAGACACAGATAGAGACAGAGAGACGGATGGATGGGGGGTAATGGGCAGGCAGTCTGGCGGACTGGCTGGCTAGCCCTGGATGAATCCTTTGTCTCTGTCTGGCTGCAGTGTCAGTGGCGCGGGGAGGCGGAACAGGGACAGACTGTGCCGCGAGGACGCTGGTGAGATGGACACAGGCTGTTCCCTAGAGCTTTCCCTCCTTCTGGACACTTCTTTAAAATCTCATCATCAGAGCAGAAATGTTCCACTTTCTTCCCCGCACTCACACACAGGGAATGAAGAGAAACATACACATACAAACATGCAAGATTATAGAATACAGACCAACAGAAAAACACAAACACATAAATAAGGTAGACATACAAAACTTGCAAAACATATAAGCTTGCCATTAGGAAACAGTTAATCTGCTGACAATTGTATAATTATTCAACTGAACTGAATTATTCTAGAATAGCTAGCAGAATGATGCTAGGTTATCCTTAATGCCTTTGCCAGAGTCAACTGCTTAAGGACAGCACAGGAACTCAACCAGCCACTAAGCCAAAGGATGCAAACCTCTTGGAAAGCAGGGCTCCAGGGCTGCTCAATGCAGCTAAGGGAACTGCTGAACCATGTCGGCTCCATGTCGGCCTGACCCAGCCTAAGCACTACCAAAGAGCATGGCAGCCAGCCGTGAGTAAGTTCTGCCTGGAGAAGCGAGGGGGGTTGAATCTATTTACATCAGTCTTTCTTGATATGTTGGGGAGTGTAGGAACGGAGGCGCGCGCGTGTGTGTGTGTGTGTTCAGTGTTGTGGTGGTGGTGAGGGGATATCTGGCTCACAAACATTACACAAGTTTGATGCAGACTTATGAGGCAGGCTGATTGACTGGGTCAAAGCCTCTTCTGTCTGTGTTCGGATTCCTCAAGATTGCTGTCTTTTTTTTTGTATAAAAATAGTTGCCGTAAGTGCAGCTATGTGTGTCGAAAGCTCAATAATGGGCTTATTGATAATTTCACAGCACATAAATCTCTGTGGTGAGGTTCCCCCTGGGGTGTGTGTGAGTATGTGTGTGTGTGAGTATGTGTGTGTGAGTATGTGTGTGTGTATGTGTGTGTGTGTGTGTGTGGGGGGGGGGGGGGTGATGAGCGGCAGACAGAACCGACAAGGCTCACGGCTGATTTGAGTGCTGGGATGACTGACCTGGTTTCTGGCACATGCTGCTGCAGCAGCCGCGCTAGACAGCAGACGGCGAGTTACGTGCAGAGTCGGGCGGCCGACCACACCGCAGTCTGTGATCTGCACTTCCTGTTTCTGACAACATGACCTCAAAGGCACATACGACAACTCTGTTCTTCCTTGGGGTTGGGTGTCGCAAACAGAAACATGCTATGTAGTAAAACTATGGCTTCAATGAGTCAATCAACTTGTGCATTATTATTGAATGTACTAAAACACTAGCAAGGATGTCTTGACTCGACCATTTGTGAGATCATGGGTTTTTATCGGAAAGGGTTGGTGTGAGGAGAAGCTGCAGGCCTGCTGAGGAGGGTTGCTCGCTCTGCTGTGATGGAGAACACTGAAGCATCTCTGGGCTAATTAGCTCCTGCTAAAGGTCAGGAGCAGCAGCCATTAGGCCTTGCAGCCAGGATGCCATCACTCTCATGTGCCATTGAAACATATGCCACCTTCTCACCCACCCACACTCACATACAATCCTATGCCAGAGGCACAGGGGACTGTAATTAGAGTACAGGGGAAGAGAAAGAAGGCGTTTTGTGAGGAAGTGTTCTCCATCCCACGGCTCTGAAAGAGATGTATGCCCATCTCTGACCCACGGAACACCGACCACGTGACCGAAAGCACAATTAAGGCCGTCATCCCCCCACAGATGGACGACTCAGCGCAGACCGTGCCCACGTGCCGCAGGCCTGATTTATGGCCCGCTGGGAAGCGTTCTCTGGGCCGGGCTGCCCCTCTCGGATAGCGAGGAGGTGCCGCGCGCCAGCGGCAGATTTATGTGCTCGAGGACGACCGCGTGTCCCTGGCGTGCTGCTCTCCTTGAGAGGTCGTTATTGCGGCATCGGTGCAGGTGGGATGACGGATAGGTGTATAGAGGCCATTAGTGCTGATGAAGATCAGACCCGGCCCTTTCCTATATCCAACCCTCTCCATGGTAATGCTCCCTGTTCCCCCTGCTACATCCCTCTTCATTCAATTAAGCCTCTTCCACATACAGTGTGTTAACGTGTCAGATAAGAACAATCCGTAATCCATAATGAATTGTCTCACTTAGTCGTCAAGTGTGTGTGTGTTTTCACTCCCACATGAAAAACTAGTTACAGTATAGCGAGTGTGCACCTCTGCAAGACGAGAGACAAGGTGTTTCTCAATACAGATTACATCGAGTACGGTCTCTGGTTCTTGGCTTGACAAGTTCAGCTTGTAGCGTTCTAGAATCTTTGTTTATCTATTATTTATCTCAAAAACAAAGTAAGGCCAATCACAACCACTCAAGCAAGCAGTAATGGAAAAAGTCAATAATCGGATAAATGTTGCTTGGAAATATATTTGTATTAATGTATTTTGGCAAGTGAATTTTAAACTGCCTCAACACAATTCCCTGATAGTCCCCGACTTTAAAATTCCATGATATTCCAGAAATTCCATGACCCGTGGGAACCCCGAGTTACTCGTCTTACCGAAACAAGGATTAGACCAGAGAACAATGCCACACCTACAGCACTGCCGACTAATTATACCTTTTCCAGTTGTTTATCTAGTAGAGGAGGTGGGACAGGCTTCTTGTCTCTAACGAGCGGAAATTGCTGCCTGCACACAGCTATGACTCAATTGAATATCATGCTTTCATGACAACTGAGCCCTTCAAGTCATACTTGGTGGCTATTGTTTTCTTTCCAAACTACTGCTGTACTATTGCTATTCATTGTTAGCTGGCTTATTTGCTTGTGTAGTGAGACCATTACAGCTTCAGAATGCTGCAATGTGTCTGGTCTATAATCATCCAAAAAGGATGATTCACATACAGTACCTCCTCTCTTAGTTGTACTCTCCATTGGCTTACCATAGCAGGCAGAATGAAATTCAAATACCTGGTGGTGGCTAGAAGGGATACAGCTAAGGGTTAGGGTTAGGGTTAGGTTACTTCCTGTCCTGATACTGTTTATTTCTATGGAGATGTTCACTATCTGTTACGTGACTTCCGTTCTTAGCTGTATCCCATCTAGCCACAACCACCGAAGCATTGAGAACGTTGTAAGTGTACAGACAGTTTATTAAAAAAGATATAGTTTAGAAAGACAGTACCATTCACATATACAGGCAATCCAAGCGGGCGCCATCTTGGAAAAAGTAACGTGACCGTTCAGCTCACATTGCACGACGCTGGACTGGTTAAATGCCGTGACTTTTTCCAAGATGGTGCCCGCCTGTATTGCCTGTATACGTAAACGGTACTGTCTTTCTAAACTATATCTTCTCATCAAAGTTCTCAATGCATCGGTTTACATGTAGGGACCATTATTATGTTACCGTCGAAGTGTGGTGCTATTTTGAGCCTTGTTAATGGTATATAAATAGCGATTTCTTTTTGTTTAACTCTGTTAACGTTACACTAGCGTTATAAGCTAACTTGCGGTTTGTGATAAAACTGGTCACATTCGATTAGCATGAAAACATATCCCAGAGAACGGTCGAACTCGGTACACATGTGTCATTAACCCCTAGGTTCATTTTGTGCCGGAATTGTCCTTTAATTAAAATATTAACATAAATGTGTGTTACCTTCAAGCGGTCTTGGGGCAGGGCCACTGCACCTTTCTTGATGACCTCTTGAACCCTCTCCACAGAGAGGTCAGCTCCTGCCTGCTCCAGTCGCTGGCTGAAGAAGCCGATAACCTGTGGGCAGATGCAGAGGAGTGAACTACCATAAATCGATGATAGAGGAAGTCTCTGAGCAACCCTAAAACATTATGTACACTCATCACATTTATTTATGTGATATAAGAAATATGTGTTATAGAGGTTGAGCAAGTGGTAAGGGCAAGGGTTAAAAGGTGACTCCTTTTAAGAAAACAATTGTTATGAGAAATGTATCCTGCCAACATGCACCAAGAGAAAATAATTTAATAATTTAAATGCTTGGCAGATGCATACGTTCATTCTGTTGCTCCAGTAGTATTTCATTGAAGAGTTTGGTTCCAAAACGCTATATTCTCCATGTTAATGAATTTTCATATTTTTTGTTTTCAAAGTAATTTCAGTGGAACTGTAATTGGGTATTGTTATTTATCTTTACTCTACTAAAACAAAACAACTGCAATTGTATTGATATTACTTGAAATACATAATACATAAAAAATAAATAACTTATTAGTGTCTTTAAAAAATTGAGATATAATGTTTTGGAATCCAACTCTTAATTTATCCTTTACTTAGGCAGGAAGGTCCCCTCTCTTCTGCCAGGGAGTTTTATTAAAAGGAAAAGTTGTATTCATAAATACAAACAGTGACAGATAACATAAAACACAAACTAAAACGCAAGTCAGAAAGAAAGAAATCGGAGCTGTGTGCAGATCCACAGATGTTTTCACTTAAATCTGAGGCTTTGCCCACAAGCCTAATTTACTGCTCACAAACCCTCTTCATTAGTTTGCCACCCTACAGGGCTACATCACTATCAGGCGGAAATCCAGCGGGAGGAAAAGGAGGATCTCTCTCGCTCTCATTTCTCTGTGCTAGTAGAGATGTTTTCACTTTCATCTGTAGTACAGTTTCCTTTTTCTTTTCCTTGTATAATGGAATGCTGCAGGAAGACCTAGTCCTCCCAGCCTCTGTGCACAAAGCCTTGTTTATTTCACATCCTGGTGTTCAGTGCGAGAGGATTACAGGCTGTGTGACGTGTCATGTGTGCATGTATGTCAGGAGTTGTCTGTGCATGGAGGCGCATGTAGAAGCCTGCGAGTGTGCCTCTACATACATGTGTGATTAGAGTGCATTCAGGCAGCTGTATATAAGCTTGTCCATAGTTCATGGTCTAGTTTGCACTTGTCTTTGAAGATGTGTGGTTTCTCATTGATGTGTGTGTGTGTGTGTGTGTGTGTGTGTGTGTGTATGTATGTGTGCTCACCGTGTCCAGGTTCTGCATGATATCCTGGAAGGAGGGGTGTGAGCGGAACTGCTCGAACAGCTCCCTCTTGTAGAGCAGTGCGTATACCAGGTTGGGGTTGTGGTGCAGCGAGTTGGACAGGCAGGAGTTGATGATCTCTAGCATCATGCGGATCACCTCCTCGATGACATTCAAGTCCTGCGCCTGCCAGGGGACAGAGATAGTTGTACAGTATTCAGTATGATAACTCAAGGAAGACAGACGGAGTGAACAGAAGTGTCAACAGAAGGTCAATACTAGTTCACCTCTGTTCTGCCAGTGGAGGTTGTAACAGACACAATGACATTTCAAGAACAAACTGCTTTCTGATTGTCAAACAACCCATCATTTTATTTAAAGGAACATACCATCTTTTTGGGAAATCAGCTTATTTGCCATCTGAAAGGGAGCTATAGGACCTATCTAACCCACTTCCAGTGAATTATGCTAAGTGGCTAACGGTGTCAGACTGGGTTGTTGCACACACAGAGAAGGGAAGGATATGTATCCTCTTATCCAATTCTGGGGTAGATGGCTAATTATCCCAATAAGCTAATTACCCCAAAAGCTGGCGTGCTCCTTTAAGTAACATTCAGCAAACATCAAATAAACAGTGTACACTTACATGTGGAGTAGCATGTACAGTATAGGTAATCATATAAGGGCAGTACTTAGTGTTTGAATGTGTCAACAAACACATTCATGAGTGAATGCATGTGCATATGGTGGTGTGTGTGTGTGTGTGTGTGTGTGTGTGTGTGTGTCTATATGGTTGCACAAGCCTGCTGTGGCTGGGTCTTGGCCAGTGCTGATTTGATCTGTGAGCAATAGACTCTGTGGAGTCGCTGGGGTTGGGCGAGACAACACATCAGCACTTTACTGTATGCAAAACAGAAACATTCTCTACCTGTCTGGGAAACCTGTCATCCAGTGCAGCCTGGACCACCACAACACACACTCTCTCTCACAAACACAAACACACAAACTGCCCTCTAAAGGACAGTCACAAGAAATGCTGTTTGAGTGTACATAGAAATGTCTATTGACCTCCAACTGAGCATGTTCTTTTGAAAGAAGGGAAGGAGGAGAGTCCATTTTATGGAACATCCTGTACCATAAGCACACCTGTACAATACCGTTAGCACCACAAAATATACTCCTAAGTATTTCAAACAGATCAAATGCAAAGAGAGAGAGAGAAAGGTGTAAAATGTGGTCACCATTTTCAGACAGGATACAAAACTGCTTGTTTAAATGTAGTTCATTATTGTTCTCTAAGTATTAAGTAGATAGGTGTGAAATTTGTGCTCCAGGCTGATCAGAGGAGAACATGAAGCAGACCACTGAACTCTGACAGCAGGAAATAAATCACCACGATACCATCTTCACTTTTCATGTGGGAGAATGAAAGAGAACTGGTCCAATCTGTAGAATATTGGTTCAATTCAGGGACCTGCATGAGGGAGATGTGCTAGCACTAAGACTAAGAATAATATGTCCATGTATTTGCAATTGGATAAGATCTACTCTGGGCTCTCTCTGATAGCAGACTGGAATCTCAACTTCAGTCTCAGAGGAAAACCTGGCTAAGAAAAACATGGACAGTTTTTTGTCATTCCGATTAAACTATTTTGAATTACAATTTCCAATCAGGTGTTTACAAGAATCTTTGATCTGAATAGCCGTTGTTGTTTTGCTTTTGCTTGAGAAGATGGAGGTTGATAATATAGTCAAAGTTTCAGTTGTCATTGTCTTCGCCTTCCTTTTAATCAAACAATGAGATAACAATGCACTGGTTCTGCTGGGCCGATGTGGAGGAGACAGTCACAACAAGAAGCTGATTATTTTGTTGGGCCTAACTAAATGTATTCTAGTGTAGTGTGTATAGCTTCCTCCCGAGACCGGTGGATAAGAGTCAGCAGCAAGTACTAGTGGGAGAGAGATGTACTCATGTTGAATGGAAACAAAACTTCCAGATGACATGTGAATCCTTAATGAAGTTTCAGCTGGCAACCTGATTGACCATATACATGGCTGTTCAGTCGAAATAAGAATGGAATACACCACCCCTCTCATTCCGGTTAAAATGGATCGGCAGTTTTATCCCGATCAAGGTGTTTATATGTAATTTTTATGATTATTAAGATTCTAAGCAGATAAAAGGTATCCACGTAAACCCACCTTTAGCTAGTGACATTCATGGACCCCTCCCCATGCTCTATGTTGCATGGCAAGCATGCTGTGTCCTTTGGTTCGTCTTTCTTAACTAAGCAGCAAAAGTGTGATTTTGGGGTAAGAAAAAAAGGTCTTTGGAAGATCTATTAACTGTTATGTGTACAAGCAATGAAGAGTTTCTATGTGAGGATAAGAATACTGCCATTGACACACTGCATTATAAGACAAAACTAAAACAAAACAAAACCATAACCACATATTCTAATGGGCTGCTCAGTCAAGTAACCATAGAAACACACATGAGAGAACATCGATATGCGGCCTAACATCAAACACAAACCACCAGCAACAGGAAGCAACAGCGGGAAACAACTCTTTAAAAGAGTAAACAACCTGTAGAAACACGCTTTAACTGGACACCTGGCAGGCAAGTGCTTTTTAAATATGTCAAATATACACTAAGATGTGGTGCAGAGGGAGACATGGTGGAGTGTAGCCACAAACTGTCTTTATCAGTGTGTGACAAAACATGAGCACCGTGTGAATATAATGCCCCTTCCCTGGGTATCAATCAACTTCACAGGGCTGAAAAAGTCTGCTGTGCTCATTTCCGCATCAAGCTGCTGAGGTTTGTGGGTGAGAGCAGCAAATTGCAGAAGACAAGTTCCCACGGGCTTGAAGCTAAATTTGCCTATAACGTTCGTGTGCGCATGTCTATGCCTTTGTGACAGACGTGTTAGGGGGCAGAGAGAGACATGATGCTGGATGGTGAAACTCATCTACAGGTCAACAGGTTCTCCAGTTTCAAATAGATTTATCAACGATCTTTAAACCTACCCGCCAATCACATGCATGGATACATGGACCCCTCTAGTCTTGAGCTGCCACCCTAAATCCACCATCCCCCATTCGGCCTGTGAGCCATCAGCTGGGCATCCTCCAGAGCTGTTTTGGCTGTGCCCAATTCACATGGGGTCTCTGGTCACTGTAGCGAGTTAAGTGTCTGACAGCAGTGCTTCCTGCTCTAAAGCTCTAGGCTGCCGTCAAGAGAGCCACCCAGACGCAGATACATGGGAGGCCAGGAGCCCAAAGAGGCTTACAGCCACTAATGAAATAAGCCCCAGCCCAGACCTGACTGCCCAGCAACATCACGCACAAGCCTACCCCTCTCCCACAACTCCCCCTCTGCTGTTTCCACAGCACCCGGAGGAGGCATGCCCCAGACGCTGAGCCGTGTGATGTGGGGAATATTAGCGGGGCGGGAGACTGTCGCCGCCATTATTAATGTGATTACAGCTGCGGCTATATTGAGGCCCTAACACTGAGTTACGGGTTGCCTGTGATGCTGTGCTACAGTACAGGGTGAGAAAAATCAGAGCATGAGCCTGGCTTTACCGGGGGCTGACCTCACTGGAATGAAGAAAGAGACTATTGATCTGTGTGACTCAGGCAGACCACCTCTGCAAGACCCCCACTGTACACTACACACAGCAACCTCTTTCCCAAATATTCACCATAACCTATAACCAGTGTTAGAGGTTAAACACATTTATCAGACATGACTAGTGCTGTAAGCATATATGCTTTAAACCAGTAAAAGGAGACGGACAGTGACACGAAACAAAATATTCCAAGGGAGGTGCCCGACAAGAATGCTAAAAGAAACGGAGTGCTTTAAAAGGATGGGGGAGGGTACAGAGCAGGAGAGAGATGCCAGGACTACAGGGAGGAGAGGGAATGCGGCAAACAGGGGATACAGATGCCCCTGACGTCTACCCAACCTTGGCCAGACATTAGCAGGCGAGCACAGATGACTAATAAGGATTGATGGTGTGTCTGGGAGCAGCAGTGGCTGGACTCGCCAGTGTGAAGTGATAATTAGTCTGGCAGAGGGGAGATGAGGAGGAGGAGGAGGGGTGCAAAAAGAAGAGGAATACTATATGCTGAACTCTAATGAGATTAGCCTATAAAGCACATAAACACACACACACACTCGTGCGCGCGCTCTCTCTCTCTCTCTCTTTCATTCACACACACACACACACACACACACACGCACACACACACGGACACGCACACACACACACACATACACACACAGGGAATTCAGGTCAGATGCAAATGTGCAAGCTAGACGTCTGTGTGTGGGAGACCTGCTGGGCTGATTAAGGGAGTGGCACTTCTGTCTGACTGTGTGTGTGTGTGTGTGTGTGTGTGTGTGTGTGTGTGTGTGTGTGTGTGTGTGTGTGTGTGTGTGTGTGTGTGTGTGTGTGGGCAAAGAGCAGACAGACAGACAGAGAGAAGGAAATGGGGGGGGGGGGGGTATTGATAGTTTTGCATCTTTCTACTACAGTCAGCTAAAAACATGAACATCCAGCCTCCTTCTTCTTTTCTGCCTTCCTGGTAGTACTACAGCAACCACTAGAACTAAGAATATACCCACAATAGCCTGCACTGATCTCCGTCTACTGATAGTGTCTCCATGTTATCACAGATAAGCTGCGATAGCATCTTCGTGACTTCAGGTCTGGATCTTCATCTTGACCAAACTGGCCTCATTTGCTCCACCCTGTCTGTGTAGGCTTTACCTGTGTAGGCTTTACCTGTCCGTTTGGATATGAGACACCACACCCTGTGTGTGTGCATCTGTCTGTCTGACATCAATTCAGACACATCCATTGACACGCACACACACACAAACACAAAACACATGCACAACCAGAACAGACAGACACAGACACAGACACACACACACACACACACAGAGAGAAAAGCAGATAAGCTGTCTGTGCCTGATCCTCAAACTGTGGGCAAGCTGAGTTACGCTGCCAGTTGCAGCAGCACCAAAAGATTCTAGTTTGGTCTGTGTGTGTGTGTGTGTGTGTGTGTGTGTGTGTGTGTGTGTGTGTGTGTGTCACACACACACACACACACACACGCGTTGCAGGGACATGCACAGAGCTCTTCAGGAAAAAAGTCATAGGCTCCTAAAAGCTTAAAGAAAGTACAAGCATGGCTGACACAGTATCAGGGCAATCTCATGCTATATAATATATCCAATCTATTCCTGCCTCACCATAATGTTAGCATCTGGTTCTTACATCCAACTAACTGTCCCGAGGTCAGTGCTGGATGAGCTGGATGAGCACTGCAGCATGAAATGGCAAGACGTCAGGGCATCAATGTGTGTGTGTGTTTGTGATTTGTGTGTTTCTGTGTTCTGTCTCTCTGCAGGGAGTGTGTAAGTGTGTGTGAGCTTTCAGGCTCCAGGCTTTGTAGAGGAACACAGAAAACCTCTGAAGAATGAGGCTGTGTGCATGTATGTGTCTGGAGCACAGGGCTGTTATGAATAAACAAACAGCTTATCTGCCTGCACTCAGCTTTTGCAGGAGACAGAGTTAGGCAAAAATGTCTGGGGGGGCGGAGGGTGCAGTGCGCACGAGAGGGAGGCTGGCTGGCTGACTTTTGGAAGGATATAAAATGGGTCATTCTCTGACCTGCATTGTGTTACAATCACTTCGTAATCACACCACCCTCTGCAAAAACCAGCTAGGACCCCCGTGCCGTGCCCCATGTTTCTGAAAAACTCAGGAGAACAGAAGAGATGATGTGCTATACATCTAGCATACATCTTTGCCCGTTTCTTCCCATTCGGATTTCAAACACTTCCAGGTGAGAGGAAAATGATGTCCATGTCTACCTATGGAATAGGCCAGATCAACCTCTTCAGCACACTAGCATCTGTATGTTTTCTACAGACAAAAGGTAGAAAAGTCTTCTGAGGTATTCTACATTCTATATAACCATGATACTTCACATGCCACATACAAAATTAGGACATAAATAACAACATGAATGGCCAGGCATGAGGAAGGAGGGCAGCGTGGTATGGACCAGGGCAGTGAGAGGCAGACATAGATAGATAGATAGATAGATAGATAGATACTATTGATCCCCAGGGGAAATTCAAGGTCTCAGCAGCATACAGACAACACATACACATTCTTTAACAGCAGAAAAAGTAATTAAAGTAAAAGTAAAAGTAATTAAAGTAAAAGTACATCATTAAAGCAGAATCAGTGGACTCATTGATGAAATGTCTCGCTTGAATGTGATTGGAGCAGAATGCAGTGGCACTGAGGGGCACGGGATTTGGGCTAATCCAGACGCTAGCTGGTGCTAGCGTGGCCAGTGAGCTAACTGTCTCCACCTGCTGACCAGCAGCATACACACACACACAGACAGACACACACACACACACACACACACACACATACATGCTATAAACCAGTTTGGTTCTATGTGGGTGTGAGGATGCATGCTCATCTGAATTGTGTCCATGTGCACAGCCTACTGGACAAGATGTCTGCAGGCAAAGGCTTCAGAATAAGTAGATTGGGAGACAGATAGGAGCAAAAGGACACAAAGATACAGGCTAATGGAGACAAAGAGACTGGCAGGGAAGACAGACATGATAGCCAAAGATGTAAATATAGACAACAAAAAAAGATCACTCATTAGATAGGTATTGTCTGAGTAAGAAACCCACAGATGGGTGTACTAGACGAATGCACGCAAGCACATGCCCACAGACAGACAGACAGACAGACAGACAGACAGACACACACACACACACACACGAGCAATCTCACACCTCTCTATAAATGTCATCTCAACTAGTCCACCTATACTGAAGGCCTTTGCCTGTGGTGTGTGTGTGTGTGTGTGTGTGTGTGTGTGTGTGTGTGTGTGTGTGTTGCGGTGGGGGGAGGCTGGGCATTGATTGTTGTTGAATGGCCTGCAGTGCTGGGAGTGGGGGGACGGCCAGTGAAAGGCCAGGGCACAGTAGGACCCTTAATTAGCGCCTGGCACCGCTGAGCCACACTGCCGGCATCAGGCCCTGCGAGCACCCAGACGGGGACTTCCTGCCTGCCTGCAGAGACACCTCAGTCATCCTCTGTGTCCAACCACTTCCTCCAGCTCCCGCACTTAGCAGGCGAGCAGGGGGCAGAGGGGCACACTGGCCTCTGGGGCTCAACACAACTTGTCCAAGGGGCGCACTAATGAGGCCTCTGACATTCACATCCAACAGACACAGACTGGATGTGCATCTCTTTAGCAATGGGCCACAGTAGCAGGTGTAATGGGGAAATTTATCCTTCCATACTGGCCCAAAAAAAACACAACTCTGTAACTGTGCTCTCAGTAGACAGTGAAGTGAACGAGCTTATTAGCACGACCTAGAGGTGGAAACACTGGAGGCACTCAGTGGGCACAGTTCTGGTTCATGGGTCTGTCCACTCACAGGGCATTTTCCCCAGAACCGTGCTGCTCCCTTCTGTCCTTAGAGCAGGGGTGTCAAAGACCCGGGGGCCAGAACCGTGCTGCTCCCTTCTGTCCTTAGAGCAGGGGTGTCAAACATAAGACCCGGGGGCCAGATCAGGCCCGCCAGCAGGTTTCATACGGCCCCCCCAGACGTTTTGGGTAGGAAGGGAAAATTAGAAAAAAAAAGATATTCAATGTGTTATAAGCAATATCTCTATGATATGATACACTGATAAAACCTAGCACTACAAACCATCCTCATGAAGGAAGAAGCAGATAAAAACCAACATGGAAGTAGGACATTTCAAGAGAGAAAGAGCAGTATGACAGCAGTACATTATTGTGTACTTGTTTGCTCATAAGTGATATCATCTAACAACACTCATACCCATGCAGAAACATGATAATGACCATGACAATGACGGGCCCCCACGAGGTCTCATTCCAACAAATCCGGCCCACTACCTGATATGAGTTTGACACCCCTTAGAGGAAGCAGAGTTGACACCACACACTGTACAAAGGAACACTATCCCACTCTTGACTATCAAGCATAGAAAAGCCTGCATGGTCTCAAAACCTATCCCTGATGATGTCACAGGAAAGAGCAGTCCATTTCATTAGAGGGGGAGCAAAGTGAAGTGCGCTTCCCCCAGGCAGCTGTGTGAACTGACCGGCCACCAGAGGATGAGCTGGGGGCAGCCTGATGGTGGAGGCACATGTGGCTCACAGGGCTAATCCTCTGGGGTAAGCCCTACAGCACACACCATTTCAGTCTGCTTTTAAAGCCCTTATTAATATAGCCTGAGAGCAGAGCAAAAAAAACTCTCAGACACAAAGTTGAAGCATAAGATTAGATAGAGAGTTAAGCATTACTAATGCTTAAAAATGAAAAAAAGAGAAAAGATTAAATAAATAAATAAATAAATAAATAAATAAATAAATGTATCGCTGTGTAGTAAATGCACACCTTGGGTTGTTTGCCAGTGGAGGCAAACCTAGAGGAGGCAAACCTAACCTAAGGTATTCGGGGAGTTAAGGCCGGTAAAATGAAAAGTTAACAGAGTGATGTTACTTTAAATAACAAAAATAAAGCTGTGGTAGTCAGAGAATCTTATGAACCTGCACTCCTAGACAAAGCTGCAGTATGCTGGGGGAAGCATGACATGTTCTATGTCAAATGAACAATCTATGAACATTAGACTGGGGACATTCCATGTCAGACCAACCAGGAGTTCCCATCTGTGTTTGTGTTTTTTTTTTCTGGTGTAAGGTGAAACATTATACTGAAATGACAAATATCATATTAGTTACAGGGACAAGAGGGAGTCATACAAATGGCAGATTAGGTTCTGGGGTTAGTTTGAGGATAGGGATACGTGTTGCTGCCAATAGCTAAGCTTTTAGCATGCTAACATCAAGCACATAAGAAACATTCTCCAGCACACAAAGCAAACAACAAGAACTTGTAGGCCAAGACATTTTCAAGAATTAAACCAGGAGTGTAAGAATGAATGAATGAATGAATGAATGAATGAATGAATGAATGAATGAATGAATGAATGAATGAACAAGCAGGATGTTGAGGAGTGGAGGGAAGAAGGAAGGAGAGTGAGGGTGAATGAGTAAGGGGGGAGGGGGGGAGGGGTGCTGAGAGGAGGGGCAGTGGGGCTGGAGAGGCGCTGATGAGGGTAATGCAGAGGGACAGGTTCCCCGTGCAGCGCTGGAGGTGGCCTGTCACCCCTGTTCAACAGTCAGCTTTAATTACACACACACACACACACACACACACACACACACACACACACACACACACACACACACACACACACACACACACACACACACACACACACACACACACACACACACACACACACACTCCTCATTTCTCAGACACACTTAAACATCACTGTCTCTGCCTCTGTGATGTGAGGAAGCACGGCCCACACAACCCCCAACCCTGACACCACACACACACACAAAGAAACGCAGGCATACACATATTCAGTCAGCTTTAATTAGCGCCACGCGCCACACAGGGAGTCATGGCAACCCTCGTGTCCCAGGAGCAGCTGCTATTTGTATGTGTGGAAGCATGTTTGTGGGGGTGAGGGAGTGTGTGTGTACGTGTGAGTCCGTATGTGTGGAAGCATGTTTGTGGGGGTGAGGGAGTGTGCGTGTACGTGTGAGTCCGTATGTGTGGAAGCATGTTTGTGGGGGTGAGGGAGTGTGAGTGTGCGTGTACGTGTGAGTCCGTATGTGTGTTCCGTGCAGATATCAACAAAAATTCAACTCACAATGGCAAAGTAGGGGCTGTCACCCTGCCCTCCAGGAAACTATTCCTGTCCTCCTGTCACCCAGTCAGAGTATCATGTTTGTGTGTGTGTGTGTGTGTGTGTGTATAGCTGCCAAAGATGATACTCAAATTTTCATTCAAAAAATAATCATTTGAACATCTAATTTGCACATTATGTTCAAAAATGTTAGCATAAACATGTCTATTAAAATGTGCACATACCCACTAGTGTTGCCATATGCCCCATTGCGTAACATTAGCGAACGTTTAACGAAATGTGTGAATCTGCCCAGAAAGTTAAATATGCTTCATCAGTGAGGAACATGGAGAGCAGGTTTCACCTTGACAATACAGACAAAAACAACAGCAATAGAACAAAACAAATGCACACATATTAGGAAGGAGGAGCTGCAGTCGAAAGAAGTGGACAGAGTTGTTCCAGAGAGAGAGGTCAGAATAATCAGAAGAACGTGGCACACAAAACATCCAGCCTATGCCGTCTACACGGTCTCTAGACCAAGCACACTCTGCCTCTACAATCCATACAGAGACAGACATCCTCAGATTGACACAAAACGTAGTGCTATACATGTTTGGGTGAGAGGATATTTGCAGAAGAATTGTTTTGGGTAAAAGGGTCATTATTTTCTCTTTTCTGGGGAGGCCCTTTGTGTAAACTACTGCAGACTAAGCAAAATGGCTGTTCACCTAAGCATCTCAGAATCCTATCATCATCATGGAGTGTCTGCATAGTGTGTTGTGAATCTGAGTGCTATGACCTGAGACAGTTGAGATGAAAGAATGAATGACATTTAAGGACAGGAAGACAGAGGAAAACAGAGAGAGGGGGGAGAGAGGGAAACAGAGAAGGAAAGACAAACAAAGGAGGTGTGTGTGTATGTGTGTGTGTGTCTGTGTGTGTGTGGAGGGGCATCCCATGTGTACGTGAGGAGCCTAATCAGGCTAGCCAGACTCCAGACAAATGTCTCGCCACTTCAGCCGTCTGCTCCACACCTCCCTCTTCCCCTCCCCCAACCAGCACCCCTCCAGCACGCCTCTGACCTCACCCACGCCTGTCACACAAACCCCCCCATCCATGCTCCATGCTTTGGCCGTGGATGAAGGGGGGGGGGGGGGTGTGTGGCTGGCACCTCCTTGTGTCAGTTCAGTCTCTGTGATGTGTGGAAGCACGCCCCACAACCCCCCTGACACGCGCACACACGCGCACACACACGCACACACACCAAACCCCTTCAGTAGTGCTCTGCTGCTGCTGCTGCTGAACATCCCCTAAGCAGCCCCGGCGCACACCCAAGGTTGACCCTGCTCTGACCTGCCCCCCCCTCCTTCACCCCTCCTCTGTCCTCGATCTGGCTGCCTGCCCCCACTGCCTGCTCCCACAGGGACTTCCGTCTACCCCTGCCTTCAGTCCAGACATGGTTGTCTGTGTGTGTGTGTGTGTGTGTGTGTGCGTGTGTGTCTGGTGCCGCTGCTGCTCTTTGTTCCCACACACCTCCCTACACGCCTTCCAAAAGGTCAGGTTTGAGGGTACAACCCTTCCCCCAACACACACACACACCCCTCTTTTCCCCCTTCCAAGGTATTCTCAGTGTATGTTTGGGACAGCACATGTTGGGGTGTCTGGAGCCCCACTCACCCTGGTCTCCTCAGGGGGGCAGCAGGCACCCAGACTGGGGAGGAGAACAGAGGGCAAGAGGGGTGGAGAGAGACGGGAGAGGGCAAGAGGGGTGGAGAGAGACGGGAGAGCCCGCCAGGAGAGACGAGACGGGGTGGGTGGAGGAGCAACTCACATAGTCTGGAAGAGCGGCGCCGTCGTCTGTGCCCACAGGCCTGCGCAGTGACTGGGTGGCCTGCTCCAGCACCTTATTGTGCTTTTTCGACAGCAGTGCAAACAAACTGAGACACAAAAGAGAGGAAGGGAGAAAGACAAAGAAGAGAGAGAGAGAGAAAAAAACAAACAACCGTGTAAATAATGTAGCAAACATGTCAATGGCGTTAAATCATGGGAAGTGAAGGCTGCATCAGGGCTGCTGTGAGGGTCATAACACTGCGGTGCAGACAGGTCGTACTGGTCTCACTGGTGTGTCTGACCACAATACTCCCAACTGTGAGCAACATCAGGACAATGCTTCCCTCACCCACATCCAACTACAACAGCTACATCACCAGAGACCACATGACCTCACCCACGTAGACTATTATTTTCATCCTTCATTTGCTGTGTACAAACCTAATTTAAATGTGCTAGATCAGTTGTTCAGTTTAGTCGATGTGTGTCTGTTAGGGATGTTGAAATGGGGCTTATAGGGACACATTATGATAAAGAGGTTTAAAGCCAGTAGTTCATGCATGATAATGTGATAGCGACTAATATGGTCATGAACAAAAAAGTATACATGGATGGCCAAAGGTTAGAATAAAAAAAGCACAAAGTGGGTGATACACTTAAACAGGGCAAATTTGTATACTGGTACACGTCTCATGACACACAAAAGCTCTTAAGACTGATATTTTATCAGGATGGTCAAACTCCAGCTCTTGGCGAATGCAAGAGTGGGTCAATTCTCATATGACAAGCTGAAAACATGCACCTGTCCCCTTCGCACACCTAGAGCACTGATCAATGTCAACAGATCAGGCAGAGATGGAGCTGCTGCAGCTCTGTGGGTGCCTACATCCAAACCCCGGCATTCTCCTCTGCTAATCAAAACCAGTTGTCCCCGACGGCTCATACCACCCACCACAAAAACATTCCACAGGGTTTCCACACATTTTCATTGACAACATTTCAAAGATTTTCCATGACTTCTCAAGGACACTTAATGAAATTTCCATGACCTTTCACAGCCTACACATACAGGATGGGGCTAATTACTAAACAACCTTTTTCCTTTTCTAATAGTTTAGTTAACTCAAGTAGAGACCATCATTACTCTGCAAATATTAGCATAAAGAAACGTTATCCAGAGTACAATAACAGAATTAGGTTTTTGTAGCAGCACTGCTGGGCTCCATGAGCTCTCAGTGCAAGATGTTCTGTTAAAGGAATATTTGATAACACTTTATAATAACAGACCTGAATTTAAACAGCAAAGTAGCCATTACCTGACAGCTTGTTAATGATGATTAATAATGAAATGTTTGCATTCAAGCATTTAGGTCTTATTTATTACAGATAATGTTGCTTTGCAAGTGTTTTATATGCTACATTAGTATTATAATATTACTTTATAAGTAGTAGATTAGTTTTATCTTCCATGCATATTATTTCTATATATTAACCTATATCATTAACCTATATTTCATCTTTGCTATAAGAAATAGTGAATCGTTTTATTTTAAAGATCCCCCTGCGGCCATTTGGTTAAACTCTATAATGTGATGCACATTCATAATGTGATGTACATTTACAAGTTGTTTTCACGAAAAAAAATAAAACCCTTTCATGGCAAAAAACAGCTAGTATGTATCTCTGTTCTCTCTTCCTCATCCCTGAAGCGGGGATTTACTTAGCCCCGCCCCAGTCTACGCCTCTGTCGCAAAGGTCCGCCCACCCCGTCTCTGCCTAAAGATTCTAAAGAGCTATTTTCTGTTTGCCACTAACGTTTGCGAACTCTCACAGTCGCAAGCAATTTGAGGAGGTAGTTCTCCGCAAATCTGTTGGGAGTTGGATAGAGAGTTACCGCTGAGACGGAATGTTTTAAACGTATCTACCAAACAAACATGTAAGCTGTGAACGTTCACCTCTGCTCAAGAAAGTTGAACATACCTCAGGCTTTCCATGACCATGGGAATCCTGATTCCAGCTTAAATTGCTTGAGGAAGGATCTTCCTTTCACCCCACCACCCATCTCTGACACTTCAGCCATCAGCCGTCTGCTGAGGCAGGAGATGTGGTCGATAGTCATTGACCTTCAGTCAGTGGCAACCACGCAGAGTGCACAGTGTGTGTGTGTGTGTGTGTATGTGTGTGTGTGTGTGTAATATGTGCAATGGCAGACAGAGCTGTGTGGGCCTGATGGAGGGCGGTATTAAGCTACAATAATGGCCCCTCATCCATCAGCTATATAATGCCTCCCATGCCTGGCCTTCAGTTGCATGCTTCACTCACATACACACATGAACTCTCACTCTCTCACACACTCTCTCTCTCTCCCTGAAGAGTCTTTGAACTGGGTCATGTCAAGACAGACTTCTGCAGCCCAATGTTACAGTGCTGATCAATGAGATGAGCCCTGGGAGAGTTGTTTGTATTGGAGATGCACAAATCTCCATTACACTAAGCTGATGTCTCTCACACGTCCACACCGTTAGAACTGTTATGGATGTTTTTTCCATATATGTGTTGCTACACAAAAGCAATACAAGACCCAAAAACCATTCAAGAATCCTTACAGATTTCTATACAAGGGTAAAAAAACAAATCACGTATAAAACAGGCGCAGCATCTCTCTCTACTGGTTGATTGCAGACAGGTGGAACACGGGCACTGGCCGGGCCTGGGCTTGAGTTTGGAATCCAACCACTTTGTCACTGACTGATGGGGAGCTGTGGCAGATCAGGCCATTGTTTTGGCAATGGGCTGTGAGGCAGCCTGTTCCATTGTTCCATGTTTAGTCTAGACAGAGTGCCTGGAAGCTGTGTCAGGCTGACCTACTGAGAGAGCAAATTGTCTGGCCATCGGCGCAGAGCGCAGACACACACGCACACGCGCGCCCCCACACACACATACACCCCGCCTCTGTCTGTCTGGGTGCCCCATCTCTGTCTGTCTCGGTCTCCCTTTCCCCCACTCTCTCTCGATCACACACAGGCAGACAGACACACAGACACACACACACACACACACAGTCTCTCAGCATCTCTCTGGGTTTATATAAAAAAGACCCAGTCATATCCTCAGACTTACACGACGCCGTTTCAGTGCATGAAAATGCAAAAAATATGATGTAAAATATCATACAGAGTAAAAATAAATAATGCAGATATAGTTACAATAGTGTTGCTAGCGTACATATGTTTGTTGTTTTGCATATGTTGGCCAAATTAAGTGGGGGCTATGCTGGTTGCTTGGGTAATCCTGTTGGTTGCTATGGTGGTTGCTAGGTTGACATTGTGGTGGTTGCTAGGCTGTTGCTAAGGTATTTGACATGGTTGTTAGGCTGTTTCTAGGTTAGTTGTGGTGGTTGCTATGCTGGTTGCTAGGTTAAACTCATTGGTTGCTATGTTGGTTGCTAGGTTGTAACTGTGGAAGTGGTTGCTAGGCTGTTGCTAGGGTACTTGAGGTGGTTGCTAGGCTGATGCTAGGGTAGTTATGGTGGTTGCTATGCTGTTGCTAGGGTACTTGAGGTGGTTGCTAGGCGGTTGCTAGGTTAGTTGTGGTGGTTGCTATGCTGGTTGCTAGGTTAAACTCATTGGTTGCTGTATTGGTTGCTAGGTTGTAACTGTGGAAGTGGTTACTAGGCTGTTGCTAGGGTATTTGACATGGTTGCTAGGCTGTTGCTAGGATACTTGAGGTGGTTGCTAGGCTGTTGCTAGGGTAGTTATGGTGGTTGCTATGCTGTTGCTAGGTACTTGAGGTGGTTGCTAGGCTGTTGCTAGGTTAGTTGTGGTGGTTGCTATGCTGGTTGCTAGGTTAAACTCATTGGTTGCTATATTGGTTGCTAGGTTGTACCCGTGGAAGTGGTTGCTAGGCTGTTGCTAGGGTATTTGACATGGTTGCTAGGCTGTTGCTAGGGTACTTGAGGTGGTTGCTATGTTGGTTGCTAGGTAGGTGGTGGTTTAATATAGTTGGAATTGCAGTTAAATAGGTGAATAGTTTAAATGGTTAAATTGTTTAACAGTGAATTATTGTGGTGAGGACTTTTATTTTGAAACAGTTGTGGACAGAGGAAGCAGTGGAACAGGATCTGTAGTCTTAAGACAATGAGATTGTATGCTTAAAGCCTGAGAAACTGACAGTTGGTGCAGGTGGCCTGGCCACCTGGCCTAGGATTCTATCTCCCGATTGTGATGTCATCAGCCCAATGTTAAGTCTATGGGGACATTAGTTTTTAATTAAGTAGTTTTTAATTAATAGTATAAAAGTATAAAAGTATAAAAGTTACAAAGATGAAAAATACAAAGCCCGGATGTCACAAGTAAGACCTACGTAACAAAGTTTGAATGAAGTTTCTACGTTAAGCGGTTGAAGCTGCATTAACTGCGTTAGAAGAAGAAGAATAAGAAGAAGCCTAGGAAGAACATTTTCATGCACTATAATAACACGGGCTAGCACAAGGCATACATGTAGTCTACAGGTAAAGCAAAACTGTTGTGTGTGAAGAGGGTCCAGAGGAACAGGATGATGTTGGCAGAGAGCCACACTCAGACCCAACCCAACCTCCCTTTCCTCCTCTACATGCGTATTCTAGCTCCAGAGCTCTTGTAACAGCAGCACACCCCTGTGGAGAGCCAATGTTGAGCTACGACGGAAGCCAAGGGACTGACATTCCTCATCATTCCACTGACCCAGTGATGACGTTACCTGAGTCTCCCATAAATTCCATGTCATACACGACCTCACACACGCTCGTGCCAGTGGGGCGGCTGAACATCCTTGACGTTGGGAGTGTCGGCGCTAGGCTTAAGCCTGCGGATGCCCCTGACCTCACCTCATCCTCCAGAAATAGGCAGGCACTTGGGTCTGCACAGTGGACAGAAAGAGCCCAGGGCCCAACACTCAGAACCAGCCATGTGGCGCTATTACTCATAAATCACCAGAGACAGCCCACGGCCGCAAGGAACAAGTTGGCTTTTCCCCATCTTCCTGTGGTCGCCGAAACGGCCCACGAGAGGAAAAAAGAAAGGGAGGGATGCTGGTAGAGGGAGCGGGAGAGGAAGAGGAGAAAAGGACAAGACTGCAGACGAGCATGTGGCTCAGAGGACCCATGACAAGCAGTGAGGAAGAGCAGAGAGATGGGGGCACTCTGTGTGCACGCGTGCACACACCCACACACGCAGAGCCAGCCATCGGAGTGTGTGGTCCTGAGTCAGCCCCATCCTGAAAGACTGTCTTCAGGCTTCATGACTAACAAAGCTGGCCATTCATATTTCAAAAGGAACGGCTAGTCTGCCCACAGGAAGGGGATTCCTCCGGCAGCTTGAAGTCATTACGAGGCTGGCCAACTCGCATTCGGCGCTGCAGCACTGATGGGCCCCGCAGGCCAGCTCACAGAGCCTTCCTCAATAGTAAATCAGCCAAACGGCTCAATTTTCCCAGAAATCACAGCCGCCGCCGCCGCCACTGAGGAAAACAATCAACAATCAACCGAGCTGCCACTGGCATTTCGCAAATAAGCAGCCTCCCAAAAACATAAAACTAACAGCTTGTTTAGTTTGGTGTTCTTTGGTGTTCTGATCTCTCAAGGCACACTGGTTAAGAGTGTTGAGTGGTTTTGGGGCACACATAGTCCACCCTTATTGATGGTGTCAGATAAACTGGTGCAGAGATGCAGGAGCCTTATTCTCTGTGTTATAGTCACATGAACACCAGGATTTATTACACACTGGGGTATGCACGGTGGTACTGAACACACACAATCATGGCCACCCCCCACCCCGCTCACACACACACCAGGATTTATTACACACTGGGGTATGCATGGTGGTACTGAACACACACAATCATGGCCACCCCCCACCCCGCTCACACACACACACACACACACTTAGCCATAACTCTGCCAAGAGCCACACCTGAGCAGGAGGGGTAGGACAGGGGAACGGTCGAGTGGGGTGAGTTCTCTTGGCTTGCCAGATTTGTGGAAATACTCCATTCGGGGCTGTCTGAGGAGGCTCTCACATTTGCATTTTAAAGATGAGGTCATTCTCCATTGACAGCCCACGGCACCATTTCAGCCCAGGCCGGCTATTGTGCTTGAGCAGCCACTTTCAGTCACAAAGAGCACAATGAGTGATAGACTGTATGGATTTTATCTATATAGTATTTAAATCCACTTTATGCACTGTTTTGTCGACGCCAAAAGGTCTTGAAAAATACAAAAACACAGAGAGACCGACAGAAGGAGAGAAAGACCGAGATCCAAAAATGATCTGGTATAACAATATCTATCACATGCCACAGTCCAAGTACACAAAGCTTCACCTGAATGCTACTTTTAACCATAAAGGGGAAAAAACCCAGGAACTCTGACCTTTCCATATTAAGCCATAAACATTAAGAACATAGCTGCTGGCATGAATGGGAGACTAAGTTGTCAAAGTGAGCAGCCAGGCAGTGAGACTGACGCAGAGCAATAACCTCTGTTGGCAGGGCTGTTGCCAGGACAGCGCACACACAGCATGTTGCCTAGTGTGTGGGAGTGGCTCCTGGTGATGTGAACAGAGGTTTGGCCAATCTCAGACATGGAGTGTATTACTGGTTTCGTGAAAAGAAAATGAAAAAAGAAATATGTGAGAAAAGCCAAGGCAGAACAAGAAGCCATTAGTTATGTAACTCTAAAGTACATCAACGTGAGACTCGCTCAGTCTGAAGTTCCTGTGTGCTCTGCATTTGAGGTGCAAAAGGCACTCTGCCGCTTTATTCCAGGTATAACTGAAGATAAAAGTACGGAGTGTGGACTTGGCAGAGAGGGTGGGCCAGGCCGGGGGTGAGACAAGGGGCTCCATTTCTCTGTCAGCTCCCCACTGTCCCTAATCACTGTGGATTGCCATCTTGGCTTCTGGGTTTCTCCCCAACACAATAGCTCAGGGTTTTGTGGTAAGGGTGGGAGGGCAAGAGAACAATAAACCAAATGAACAATCCTTACACAAGCACCCCAATCAGACCACCACTTAACATTCTGACCTGACTTAAAATAGGACCCTGCTGGGAAACACAAGAAGAGAATACAAAATAAATAGGAATATCATCATAATTAAGGGAGCCATATGTTTTTCTCCTCCTCACTCTAGTCTCAATGTGACACGAGTTTCCCTCTGTTGTGTGTTTGGCAAGTTCCTCAGCACCACAGAAATCTCAATTCAAACCAGATCAGACCAGCGCTTGGCCCAATGTTCCCTGCGAGCATTAGTGTGTGTTTTATTCGCATGTGCGCCTGTATGTCGTGGCGTGAATGACAGAATGAATGTGTGCAAATGTGTTTGTTTGTGTGTATGAGCATTTAAGGGGATATGCATGTACAGATCTCTGTGTCTTCTAAGAGACCTAATTAAAATGAGGAGCAAAGAGCAAAGTCTAACGTCTGACTACAGCCAGAGACTTTCTAATGTGGAGACACAGCACTCAAAAAATACTCCATAGAAATGCATGGGGCTAGTTTGTCACGCCAATATGGCCGTTGTCTACACATATCCCACCCCTTCCTCGGCAAAACGTCGACATGTGTATACATTGAGCCAATCATGTGGTGTGATGTGAATACATTGAGCCAATCATATGGTGTGTTGTGAAGACATCGTGCCAATCATGTGTTGTGATCTTGCCGCTGGAGCAAGATTGGTGTCGTAAAGCCTTGCGCACGCGCATTTCTACCGAAATGGATGCCTGACGAGTGCCCAAAAAGCGTTGTCAAATGGCCGCCAAGTGGAGGGACTTGCCTAAAAGGACTTTGCTACAGCTAAGACCCAAAGCAAACACATGGGTGGGTCAGCTCAATGCTCCCACACCTCACGTGATGCTTTTAGTTCCTGTAAGAGACACTTTGCTTGTTGCCTGGTTATGCCCTTTGGCCATCTTTTAAATTAGGGCCCTAAGATTTAAAAATCTGGTTGCTAGTTTAGTAACATTGGGCAAGATCCTAAGGAAAATCATTGGTGGATCTGCTCAAAGCTCCCACGTGAAAGTGTTAGCTTTGTTCATGTAGAAAACACTTTGCTTGTTGATGAAGCAATTGGCCCATTGTTTAAATGAGGGCCCTAGGTGTGAGAGTGTGCGAGGCCTCACCTTATGATGCGCTGAGCTGCATACTGATGCAGGCAGCGGAACTGGGCCGACATGTTGGCCAGGGCAGCCAGGCAATTGGTGTGGAGATATTTATCCTGCAAGGCAAAGCACAACATGCCAAACTGCACAACAGCCAGTCTGATAACACAACTAGCAGTTCTCTCCAGAGAGGGAGCTCCTTACCCTGGTGCGGGTCATGTTGAACTGGATGGTCCGGATCACTACCAGAATCAGCAAACTGCCCAAGGAGATCTCCGTCAACGTGCGTTCTGTGTACCAGGTGATGTTCTTTAGTACCTATGAGGAAAACAGAGCAAGAGTTAAACTCAATGGAAAGGAGGAGTTAGTCAGCTGAATAATGAAAGATGTCTTTGAAAGGAGTGCAGCCATGTGGAAAAAATGAGAGCACACTACATTGCCTGTGGTCAGTCTCACCACAACTACAACAATTGTGTATACACACTCATAAAAGTGTGGTGGCATTTCAGAGTTCAGTGGCTCCTGAGCAGCAATCATTATCTGACTCTGAGGTCAATGAGTAAACATGAGTGAGAGACAGACACAGAGAAAATAGGGTGAGACAGAGACAGAGACAGAGAGAGAGAGAGAGAGAGAGAGAGAGAGAGAGAGAGAGAATATTCAAACATACTAAAAACAGAAATGAGAAAGAAAACACTGAAAACTAGGGGAAGAGGGGTGAGTGTGTAGCATCTCATATACAAAGCATACAAACTATGGGGCGAATTCTCCTATTTGTGCATAAATTGCGCATAAGCTTTTTTAAAGCGCTTTAGTTACGCACTTTTCAGTTACGAACTTTTCAGTTACGCGCATTCTCCCATTCCCGCTTATGTCGTACCCACAGTGCAAAGGTTCTAAATCAAGGTGGCCTTATGAAAGAGGCGTGATTTATTTCAGACTGATCCAACACCTCGTTTATTAAGGTTGATATGAAAATGTGGAACTTTTTTTACTCATAACTCTTTTTATGGACATTAATGTTTGGATTTTTTAATATGTGTGGATTACCTAAGTTAATACTAACGTCTGGAGAAAATGTCATGCGAATAGCCTCACTGGAAGTATACTTAATGAAAAAAATTTTGACATGTTCAATACCCCGCTGTATATGCAACTCTCAATCAGTAAATTTTTCGGGACCCCACTAGCTTCCTACGACTAAATAATGCTGCTGGAAAAATTTCTAGGGTAAACACTGGACAGACAGACACACACACACACACACAGAGCTGTGCTACAAACTATGTTACTACAAACAGCGAACCCTGTATCAAAACAAAATAGTTTGTGCAAAGCATAAAAGTATGTTGTGTAGCTGTCTAGTACGTATTCCAGCTACTGCAAAATGGGTGCAGTGCTTAGAAATGTAAAAAAGCTTGTTATTAAGACATATGGATCTGTGTGTGTTTTACTAAAATGACCACATACTGGCTAATGAAGATGCATCAGCACAGGAGGGGAGAGAGGAAGACAAATTGTCACTACCCCACTGAGGTGAATATTTAATGATGGCTGGCTTCTGGCTTTCCACAGATAAGCCCTGGAGAGTCCCCTACTGTAGCACCAAACATAGACAGGCAGGGGCGTTTTTACCGTAACTAAATTCTTAGCCAGACAACAAAATAGAACCAAGCAAAAAGGAAAATAAAACACTGACCTGGCACAAAAACAGTATACTATATGATTGTTAGGTCTAAAAATCCAAATATCTAGTCACATCTATGTCACTCTGACCTGCTGTTTTTAAGACAATATGCAGTGACATTAGCAGCCAACAGACAAAACTTGAGCCAGTTTTCAGCTATTGCACATCCTAACACAGACCATCTCCTATATCTGTGTGGAGTGAAGGCCTACAGCATGTTTCCCATGGCCAGGTGTGTGCTAAGGTTTTTTTCCCCATTACCCTTAGTAATCATTAACAATTTCACTGAAATTGTAGGCTATTCATTTAATTGAAATTCATTTGAATTTGCATGTCATGAAATTGCTTCTAAACCTGACTGTATTTAATCTACCGTTTTGCACATTTGTTTATATTCCTTGAAACCATATTGGTCAGGAATGTTGCACATGTGCAGCTAACAACCAATCACACCTCAAACACTGCACAACACAGCTGCTTGAGCTACAGTATGGGTTCATGTGTGGCTTTCCAACATTATGTGTCAAAATATCAGAGTTTATTAGTGGCAGGGGGCAATAAACAGTAACAAACTTATTGTGGCTTTTGAATGCATAATATCATGGTGGATGTTCTCATGTTAAAAAGTGTGCCGCAAGAGAAAACATTTGTGAAACTCTGGCCTACAGAACAGAAGTGGTACATGAAGTAAGAGGTGCATCACCTGCACTGGCCTGACTAGGGCTTAGTATCATCTTAGAATCATATTGGATTCAAAAGCAATCATATTGGATTCAGACATCACATCAGATAAAGAGATCACTCAATACTGTGGGTAAGACCATTGAAGTAACACAACATATTTATTTACTATTCCAAAATGTATCTTTAAAAAAAGAATATTTAGAACTAAGAAAGGCTGTCTATCCGGATATAATGGATTGTAAAACACAAAGATGTCCCCACCCATCCCTTTTGTCTTAAAGTAGCTGCTATTGTGCTTGAAAAGGCAAGACATGGAATAAGTGTAGGTAGTCTGTAGGACAACAGGGGATTACACAAACACTGCCCATGACAACAGCACTTTTCAGAACTGTTTGAGACAGACCAACAGAGAGGAGGGGGAAGGAGACAGAGAAACTTGGAGTTTGAATATTTTTAGGTTATTTTAGGTTATTATTATGTGGTTGTGGTTGTGTGTGTGTGCAATATGCATACGTTTTGAATACTTACCACCTCATGGACAGAGCGGTTGAAGCTGTCATCCTCCGTGAGGATGAGGAGGATGATGAGGGCCATGTACACATGGTGTGAGTTCTTATCCTCCACATGGTAGAGGATCTCTAAAATAGGTATGACCTGTGGGGAGATGTCTGCATTAGGACTGGGTATGATCTGTGGGGAGAGGTCTGCATTAGGACTAGGTAACTGGGTTTCTCATGCAGATTCATGAACAAGCATCATGTATGAAGCCAGCCATTGTAGAAATGTCTGTGCAACACTCTAAAACACCCATCACTTTAAACCACGTTGTGGAACGGC
Source organism: Alosa pseudoharengus (assembly GCF_046254945.1). Lineage (NCBI taxonomy): Eukaryota > Metazoa > Chordata > Actinopteri > Clupeiformes > Clupeidae > Alosa > Alosa pseudoharengus. Next base: position 8,953,170 of record NW_027468609.1, on the reverse strand, counting down.
TGACCCATTTCCCTTGTGCATTTTCCCAGGACCATGTATTATTTTAGTTCAAGGAAATAGAGAAATCTTTTTTGTAAGTACTCGCATACATTTATAAGTGCCAGGTGGTTTGAGTGGCTGTTTACTGATGCTGATGATAGGTTAAATACAATCCTCAAAGAATGACTGAGCATGACTAAAAGCAATTTTCAAGCAAGGGCAGAAAAACAAGCATGAACACACATAAAACTAGAACTAAATGTTTGTTATTAAAGACATGGAGAGTCTGACCGTACATTTAATAGCTTTTGCCATCAGAATATATTTGGCAAGATTGGTTTACACATACCCATGACAATTTACACAGCATTTTGATCTGTTATAAAATTCAGCATTTCATATGGTCTGTGCGATGACCCTCTTGAGATATTACAGATATTACCATTTTTCTCAGTTGCTTCTGTGCATTTCTCAAAATCCATACAGTGGATTACCTGCAAAAGTGTGTAACTTGCAAAAAATGTTTAGTTCATGTCTTAAAAGCAAGTATTTATGCCTTCAGAATGAAAAGTCCCTGTGCCATTGTTTAAGGACAAGATAGTGAAAATGGGTGAGGTTTTTGAGGACTGATTTAAAATGAACACACAATGAACTAATGCCTAAAAGTTTTGGGGTTAGGACTATTCCACAAACAACAAGTAGAATGCATTTTGACCACCATGTCATAAGCAATCAATAATGAGAAATTGCTTTTATGATGTGCCAAAGCGACTAGATGATGTGAATTCTGATTTGAGAAATGCACCAAAGCGACTGAGAAAAACTGTAACACAAGCAGTCAAATCTGTGATGCTGCGGAGGAAACTTCTCCTCTTCCAATACAACCTGCTGCCCGCCACTGTCCCCAACCCAAATTCAGAATCTCTCAAGTCTACATTCTAGCATCATATTATGTCACAACTATTTGGGAACACGTTCAGGTAGTGAGAGTTTACCTGGCCAGTAAGGGATTATGTAAGACAACTCAAGACAATAATAATATCCTTCTGCGAGAGGCGGAGATTAATTCGTAGAACGGCACAACTACCCAGTCCTGGACAAGCACAAGAAAATTCCGCTAGATCTCCGCCTACATGCGGGCGGCCATTTCTAAGCGTTTCTGCTGCTTTTGATATGACTGCAGCTGATAAGGGAGAGCACAGTGGCAGTGCAGCAACAGCAGGAGGTGGTGGTCTAATGGAGATGCTGTTTTGAAGCATTGCTTTAGAGAGTGGCTTCACTGTGCTGGGATCTGTGCACATAGTGCATATAGTATAGTGGTGACATTCTATAAGATTATCACTGATTCAAAAGGCACATGCAGGTCAGGTGGAAGGAAACCTGAGGTTTTTTTACCAGAGGGATAGAAAAGAAATGACTTGGTGGAGTAGGGGGTGGGGATGCGCATATGTGTGTGTGTGTGTGTGTGTGTGTGTGTATATATATATGTGTATATGTGTGTGTGTGTGTGTGTGTATGTGTGTATATATATATATATGTGTGCGTGTGTGCGTGTGTGCGTGCGTGCGTGCGTGCGTGTGTGTGTATATATGTGTGTGTGTGTGTGTGTGTATGTATGTGTGTGTCTGTGTGTGTATGTGTGTGTATGTGTGTGTGCGTGAGTGTATGTGCGTGCGTGCGTGCGTGTGTGTGCGTATATATATGTGCGTGCGTGCGTGCGTGTGTGCTCACCAGGTTCTCCATGTCAGTGCGGGACAGCATGTAGGTTCTCATGTTCTGATTCTGGTGCAGGAGTGTGTAGAGCAGCAGCGTGGCCTGGTCAGACGTCTGCTGCTCACAGAGCGCCGTGTACAGACTGTTGAAGTTGATCTGGAAGGTGTGTGGTTGTGGTGACGGCATGGATGAAGTGTCTTCAATAACACACACACACACACACACACACACACACACACACACACACACACACACACACACACACACACACACACACACACACACACACACAATAAGAACATATCATTATTCAAATAGTGCATGCTGCTAATGTATAGTTTGTGTCTATGTGTTTAGGGTGTGTGAAAGGACATTTTTTTGAAAAGCTTTTCAAAGGACATGTTTTTTAAGAGCTTTTCAAAGCAGGGAGGTGTGGGAGATCCAGGTGACTCACCTTGTGTATTCTTGAAGCACGTGACAGCCTGCCTGTAGGCATTGGGGAGTTCTGGACCATCGGTCAAATTGGCTAGAACGAGCAGAAGGAGCAGGCTCTGATTGGACAGCGGCAGAGGGTTCTGTTCCTGGTCAAGCCCAGGTTTGCTACCGGCTCCACCTAGTGTGAACACCGTCCACAGGCCACCTGGGAAAAGACATGCGCACAAAGCATCTTAGAATTTAGTGTTTCTATGGCTGGATGACACTGAGAGACTTCACAAACGTACCCATTGTAAAATAGGATTTCTACTTCTGGCTGTAGTCCACACTGTGGATTTTTTTATTTAATTTATATAGTATATTGAGTATTTTGTTTTGTTAGTTTTTCTTATCTTCTACTGTCTCTATTGTACAGTGGAGTTTTGTTATATGTTATATGTTTATACTTATATTTACCATTTCTGCTGTAAGTGCATGTTGTGTGTGACGTCTGTATGCTACTGAGACCTTGAATTTCCCCTTGGGGATCAATAAAGTATCTATCTATCTATCTATCTATCTATCTCTAGTATGATGACAGGAGGCCAGGCTTTTCCAACGGCAGGCAGGCGGGCAGTACCAAAGAGGCCGAGCGCTCCTGATTACTGCACTCACACTGGCTCTCCAACAGCTCCCTTGACTGGACATGACTCAAGCTCTGATTAAAGGCACACTATGCAGGTTTTTTAGCTTAATAAGCAAGTTTTTTCGCTTAATTTACCTTCATTTAACAGCTTCAGAGTCATTGGAATGGTTATATGACTTTTTTTGGGTTGAATGGTGGCCGTCTCGCTTCCCCCTAGCGCCTGTGAGCGGAAAAACCACCCTTGCAACTGTGGGCCTGGCGGGCCGACGGCCTCAGTGTCAGGAAGTATAACGAGTGTAACGAATTGCTTTACTGCATTCAAATGCACATACACGCCAGGCACAGGCTAGAAAAAGGTAGCGATGGAGTTTCTCAGACATTCGTCATGACAAAGCCAGCAAAAAAGAAGCAAAAACCGAGAAAACAGTAAGGAAATTGCCAATACTGCATAGTTTACATTTAAGAGAGGGGGACACTGTGTTGTGTTGGAGCTCAATGCAGCCCCAGCTCCACCTAGAGGGCTTGGAGCTGAAATAAGCCACACTCTGACAGTGAGTGAGAGAGTGAGAGAGTGAGTGAGCCAGTGTTTGTGTGTGTGTGTGTGTGTGTGTGTGTGTGTGTGTGTGTGTGTGTGTGTGTGTTTCTGTCTGTGTGGTTTGAGTCTGATGTCCGTCTCCATTCCTAATGACCTGCGGCTGGCCATGGAGACCCAATGTCCAGAAGACTCAGCTTTCCCGGATAAACAGACAGCATTTAAAAGGAAAGTCCAGCATCAGCAGCGCCAGGCTCAGGCTCCCTTCAACTGTGGTCAGAATGTGTGTGTGTGTGTGTGATATCTAATGACGCAGACTGTGGTCAGCGGAGCACTGTGGAGATAAGGGAGACTGACCTCTGATCTCTGTCCCACACAGACACCAGTTGACTAGTTCTACACACGTACACACACACAGACAGCCATGAAGACTTCCTGACTAGCCCAGTCACTCATGCTCTCTTCCCACATCCACACACTCTCCGTTTCTCCCTCTCTGTCTCACACACACACACACACACACACACACACACACACACACACACACACACACACACACACACACACACACACACACACACACACACACACACACACACACACACACACACACACACACACACACACACACACACACACACACACACACACACACACACACACACACACACACACACACACACACACACACCTCCTCTGACCAAACTCTGTCTGTCTTCCTTCCCATGGCCTGCCACAAAAACAGAATGCAGTCTCTGCACCATTGCACGCATAGAGCAATGCAGTAATGAGCCTTAGCGAGGTATGGGGAACACAGCAAATGATGCCACTCTCACAGCTACTCTCTCAACAGCCAAGCTCTTATTACAGTTTTTTCTGAATGCTTAAACACATTTTTTGTAACTATGGCTTTTTTTGCAAAACTCTACACACAAATGGCAAAACCACTCACTGAGTTCGCAAAACTAAAAGCACAAACACTGCTTTGCACTCAGTTTGCAATTTTGTAACACACACTTTGCACAACTGTAGGCACAATGGCTATTATTTACACTATTTTGCCAACTCTCTGGCACACTTTCTCATGTGAAAACTGTTTTAGATAATTAGTTCACTTTGCAATCAGCCTAAGCACTATAAATAAGCCACAGGTAATGTACAATGGGTACAATGGAGTGAGCAGGAAGAGTGAGAAGAGAAAGAAATAGCCCTTTTACAGACAAAAAAACATGTGGGGATATTGTCATGTCAGGCCTGGATACGTCATTCCAGAATATATTTTTCCCGGTGCCTTGGACTAGGACATTGCATGTGATGTAGACAGCATTTTGAGAGAGACGACCCGATGTAGACTGATTTGTTTTGTCTCAGTGAAATGCTATTTTGTGTTTTGACTTGGAAAAACACACTTGTGTTTGTTTTGATGTGTGTAAATAAACATTACAGTAATACTTGAAGTTTGGATCCCTGTATGTTTACAGAACTATGACAAAAGTATGACCTCAAACTGACATAGTCTACCTTGTGCACAGAGAAAGCAAAAGCCAGATGTGTTTTTTATTCATACCATCAGTGTGTTGTTGGCACATTGTGTGCTTACTATTGTGATGGCTTGTGTTTACTGTTAGATACGAAAACACCATTTTTACGAAGGTGTGAAGAGTTAAGCAAGGTGTGTTAGCTTTTGCAAGAGAACTACAATGTTTTGCTGATTGGGTGAGAGGTTTTGCCATTTGTGTGTAGAGTTTAGCAAAAAAAGCCATAGTTACAAAAAATGTGCTTAAGCAATCAGAAAAAACTGTAAGCTGAGGGGAAAGTTGAATTCTGTGGAGAGAGTCTGTGCTCAGTGCGGATGACACAGGTTTCGTTATTCAGATTTGTGTGTATTGACTATTGACTATTCTAAAGCAATGGCTCAGGATAAAAAAAATATTTATACTAATTACCTGATGTATTCATTTAGCAGGCACGTTTATGCAAAGCGACTTCCTGTACAAATGCAAAATTATATTTGTGTGTTTGCTCCCTGCTACTAGGACCTCACTACTATAATAAGAGGGTAATTTATTTATTCCATGTTTCAGCGAATTCAGCTGATTTAACAATATTTTAATCCCTATTTATATAGAGGAGTAAAGCAAAGCAGATACTGCAATGTTTTCAGTCGCATGTGACATAGTGACTCAGAGCACATGTTTCAATCGGTCGTGATTGCTGTGCTCACACTGCTTGTTCCAACTGCTCCAACGGCAATAGAGCTGACAAGAATGCCAGAGATCCAGCTAAATCAGTCCAGAGCTGGAACGCTACTGGCTACGTTTCTTCTAGTCGGACGTTGTGAGCTGGAAAACAAACTCCTAAATTTGTCTGAGGGGCAGAGAAAAGACTATGCTGCACAATCACACAATATTATGTCTGACACTGATTGATTGATTCATCTTGACAAAGTGTACCTGAATAGTCGGTGTCTGTACATTCATAATGGGGTTCGCACTCCTCTACAACAATCCTTCATTGGACGTTCTATACCGTGTCTATAAGGACTGAAGACTTTCCCACGGACGGGACAGGAATGTGAAAGAGGCCCTCCCCATACTGCTGATAGAACTGTTAGGGAGAGCCCACATGCCACACACAGGCCCCAAAGTGGACAGTCGGACAGATCTCCAGGGGCACATGCTGCAGAGCTGTTTTTAGCCGGTTGTATTGTGCCGTGTTCCCTTGGCAGTATGGCAACCGTCCAGCACGTCTGATAGCAGTCATGTGCCACCACACACTGAGGAAAAACACCACAGTATGGCCTGGCCACCAAATGGTAAATCAACATCCATGATACAGTCTAAGATAATTTCTCTTGCTCTCTCTCTCTCTCTCTCTATCTCTCTCTCTCTCTCTCTCTCTCTCTCCCTCCCTCTCTCCACCTCCTTCTCCCTCCCCCTCGCTCCCTCCCTTGCTCCCTCTCCCATGCTGTCTGGAGCCATGCAGAGTTGATTATTAATAGCTGGCGCTCTGAACCAGAGCACAGACAGGTATCCTGACAATGTGTGCTGGGGGAATGGGGGACATAATGGCTGTGAGCGGAAGAATGATTATGATTTTCATTCATTGTCATTTATTCAGTGGCGCGTGCCGGCAGGACAGACAGAGGCGAGCCAGACGACGGCAAGAGGGCCCGCTGACTTATCGCCATGGTGACAGCGCCCATGCCAGGTCACAAGCTCGGTCCGATGATGGAGAGGCAGAAAGCAGACAGCGAGGAGCGTGGGGTGGGGAGGGGTGGGGTGGGGTGCGGAGGGGTGGGGTGGGGTGGGGTGGGGTGAGGAGCGTGGGGTGGGGTGGGGAGGGGTGGGGGTTGCAAGGGCCAGTCTGCCTCTCTCTCTGGCGCTGATCGATGCAAATTCAGCACTGGCTCGTTTGACAGTGGGTGAAGTCAGAATGTGATTAGCCACTTGTTCTGTGCGGAAAGATTAACTGTGATGGGCCAGTGACCCTTCAGCTGGGGCTGGAGGAGGGCCAGAGAGGAGCCTTGCAGAGAGCACCCAGGCACCGGAAGGAGGAGCAGGACAAGGGGGACAGTGACGCCCTTCACTGGTTTATATTAACTGGGGGCACAGACAGGCCCACACAGGCGACATAATGTCTGACCATGCAGCCTAGACTAAAGCTCTCACACAGCCCACCTGCCACAGTCATGCACACACAAACTGTATATTACAGTACAAGTTCACCTCACACACATTTGAATTCTTTATCTGAACCCACCAATCACACAAGGATTCAAATATTTCAATACAGGTAAAATACAGCTTTGAGACTCCTGGGTACAGAAAGCATTGCCTACGCCACACAGCAAGGCTGCCTATAACACCTGATATGGAGCAGAAATTTGCTAGCTGTTTGGATTCTCTCCTAGATAGGCCTAACAGTTTTAACCTACTACTCATTAGTTTGTGAACATGCCCCAGGCTGGTAAATTTCAATATTACCAACTTCCATGCACAGCCCAGAGCAGAGCTATTTCCAAGATTGGATGATACTTAGTCGTTTTGTCACACACACAAACACACAATGACACAGCATCAGGGCTACATCATGCAAGCAAGTCTGAAGCCTGTCTATTTCTCTCTCCGCCTCTCCACAGGATGTGAGACAGGTGGCCCACTCCCGTTAGATGAGCACCACGGAGACGCTAGCAGACGCTTCCTTCCTGTGGGCACACGCTGTCGCTGTCGCAGCCCCAACCCTGCCTTGCCAAAAATGCAGCCACAGAAAGACTGCACACTACACAAAACAACAAACCACACAGTCACAGATGATGGTGCTGTTCAGACACTTGTTACTGAATGACACAAATGTCAGGGAATATTCATGTGTGGAAGTGCTTGTGAGGAGTGTTCGTGTGTGTGTGTGTGTGTGTGTGTGTGTGTGTGTGTGTGTGTGTGTGTGTGTGTAAGAGAGTGTGTGTGTATGTGTGGAGAGACAGAAAGAGAGAGAGAGAGAGAGCATAGCCAGAGAAGCATAGCCTATTGTCAGGGCCTAACTCACAACCAGAGGGCTGCCAATGACAACATGGCTCTGATTCAGGGCAGGAAGCAGAGATGCGTTTCAGAGGAAGAATGGCCAACTCAGGGACTGCAGCACTTCCTGCACTCATACTATACACACAGGAGACACAGACACAGGGAGGGAGAGAGAGACAGAGAAGGATATAGAAAGAGAAAAAAAGAGATGAAGACAGGGAGAAAAAGAGAGACAGGGGGGAGGGGGCAAGGAGAGCAAAATAGAGTGAACGCATTAGAGTGAGTGAGAGATAAAGCATGGGAGAGGAGGAGTGGGGGAAGTGCTTGGGGCTGTGACTTCTTTCTTTTGCAATCCTCTCACCCAGGTCTCTGCCTGTGTTCTCCAACACACACCCGCTTCCTGTGGGTGAGGTCAGACGCGGGGCAGGAGGAGCTCGGAGCAGGCCGCTCCACGGCAGGATTTATGAGCATGTGATGGGATAACGACAGCAGGGACGCGCAAATACAATCAGACTTAGCATCCAGCTCGGACTCTGGCACAGCATTTACAGACTCAATGTCTGCTGAAGGGGTAACGAAAAAAAAAAAAAAAAACATTATCATCATTATCATTTTTGAATCCAAGCCACAAGTTTAAGCACTACCAAAAACACTAACAATGTGCAGGTGCCCAATGTCCCTTTCCACACAAAACAGAATAATCAAAAATAAAAACAATAAAATATATAGTAAACTTTAAGAGCCTTAATGACTTCTGTCCAGTTGCACTCACACCCATCATCATGAAGTGATTTGAGAGGCTGGTCCTGGCCCACTTCAAGACCTGCTTAATGGACCCCTTCCAATTGGCCTACCATCAGAACAGGAGTATGGAGGATGCCATCTCTACGGCACTTCACTCTGCCCTGTCCCACCTTGACAATAGCACCACCTATGTGAGAATGCTGTTCATTGACTTCAGTTCCGCATTCAACACCATTATCCCCTCCAAACTGATCACCAAACTCAGTAAACTGGGCATCAATACCTCCCTCTGTAACTGGATTCTGGACTTCCTAACCAACAGACCTCAGTCTGTTAGGTTAGATAACCACACCTCCTCCACCATCACCCTGAACACCGGTGTACCACAGGGATGTGTGCTGAGCCCTCTCCTTTACTCCCTCTTCACCTATGACTGCACACCTGTACATGGCTCTAACACTATTGTAAAGTTTGCAGAGATTGGTCTTATCAGCAACAGCGATGAGACGGCCTACAGGGACCTGACATCGTGGTGCACTGACAACAACCTGACTCTTAACACCAAGAAGACCAAAGAGCACATTGTGGACTTCAGGAAGTCTAAAGCTAGCACACACACACCCATTCTCATCAACAGGACTGAGGTGGAGCATGTCACCAGCTTCAAGTTTCTGGGTGTCCACATCTCTGAAGACCTGTCTTGGACCCTCAACACCTCTACCCTTATCAAGAAGGCTCACCAGCGTCTCTTTTTCCTTTTCCACTTGTCCCCTCAGATCCTGGTGAACTTCTACCACTGCACCATCGAGAGTATTCTCACCAACTGTGTCTGTGCCATCCAGGGCAAGCGATGCTTGTGTAAGGCGCGCAGCATCATCAAAGACTGTTCTCACCCCAACCACAGACTGTTCACCCCAGGAGGCATTATAGGTCTCTCTGCACCCGAACCAGCAGGTTCAGAGGAAGCTTCTTCCCTCCGGCTGTCACCCTACTGACCTCTAGCTCTGCATACCGGTGACAAACAATCAACTAACCCCCCCCCCCCACCGGCATTTTTGCCCCTCAACAGAACCCCCCCCCCCCCACCGGACAATTGCACTACCCTATCCCATCCATAGTATTCTATTATTTAGAAATGTACATACAGTCATTGCACTTATACAAAGCCACATTCTACTGCTCTTCATACTATTCATCATGCACATACACTTACTCTTACTACTCTTATAATGTTACTGTTTCTGCACTTCAATGCTACTGTTACCACACTGCACATAGCTGTACAAATACTGTACATATCTGTAGGAACATATCTGTCGGTTATACTGAATATCAATATGGTTCATACAAAATATTCATATTTACTTAATGTTTTTCTTAGAATATATTCTGCTAATACACTGCATATTATTTGTACTACTTGTATACTCTTACACTGCTACTACACTGCACATATCTGTACAAGTTGTTCATACATTGTTCATACTACATAGCCATATTTATTCATAGCCATATTTATTCTGCTCTTATAAGCTAATACGCTGCACATTTGTATTTACATATTACTGTAAACCACCTTCTGTAAACCAACTGTATACTTCTGTCTACACTGCACTATATATCCTGTTCTGTCTATGCACCACCTGTTGCACTTCTGATTAGACGCAAACTGCATTTCGTTGTCTTTGTATTTGTACTCTGCACAATGACAATAAAGTTGAATCTAATCTAATCTAATCAATGTATAGTGAACAACTCAATACAAGAAAACTTGCACCCACAGCATAAAGCCTGTTATTAAATAGATCCTTTTTTAAGGAACCCTTAACCTGCGTGTATATCTAAGCCTTATCTAAGCCAGCGACAGACACTGCACTGTCATCAGTCTGCACCAAATCTTCAATTTGTCTCAGAGGCCAAGGTACAATGGGAGATGAATTAAAGGTTGAAAAAGTTCAGGGTCTGAGATTTACTCAATGTATGAAAGTAAAAGTAGCTCTTCAAAGAACATTTTCGGCTGTTTCTGTGCAAAGCTATGCTGAGCCTAACATTATTATCAATTTCATAATATAGGCAGGCCACATGTGTGACGTGCGGCCTTCAACGTCATTATAGAGAGCTTACTTTTTGAAGTAAGTCACTTTGTTCACTTGAAAATTGTTATCTTTAATCTGATAAATAAATAGCATGTGAAATGTTAGTGGGTACCCACACACAGTATATTTGTACATAATGTAAATGCATATATATTGATGCACAAGCATATGTTTTTGGTACCAAACTTACACAATAGTTGTGCACTTGTATATCTGCTTGCCGTAATGGTAATTCTATTTTCAAAGCTAGTTAATTTGTTGGTAGTAAATAATAATAGAATGCAAAGGCAATTGTGCAATAATATTATTAATATTATGAACATTTACATAGTCTTTCAGTTACAACCTATTGAGAAGGGTCTGGTGTTAACCAGGCTAGTTACAACCGGCCCTTTGAGGGCAACTGTAATGCTGATGTGGCCTGAGATTAAAATTAGTTTGACACCCCTGATATAGGCTATTTCAGGCATATTTATCCATGTGAATACTAGTTGTCTCTGTCACAGACCTAACATTCAAGATGCCTTTACTCTGGAGTCCAGTCTCTTTCTTGTCTTCTTGTTGTTGTTGTTTTGGTCTGCGTGATATGCACTGATGGAAACACTAAGGAATAGTATGTTCTATGTGTTATTGTCCCATCCATTTAACTTCAAACCTGCCTTGATGTTGCTGTGGTAACTGCAAATTATCTTCCAAAATGGACAGCTCATCATAAGAGTGCTCCGGCAATTCCCAGGCAGCACTGAATATGGCAATACTCAGGAAACCAAAAAATGCTTGCCGAATATTTCAGTCCCGCTGGGGGAATGCATAAATGAGCACTGTGGGAGGATGAAGGAGGAAATACGGAGCAACACATTAGAGCAGTGAGGAATACTTAGGCAATTTCAAGGGAAGGTTAGGACAAGCTAGTCTAATGAAAAACTAATAGAACACTGTGGTTACAATGCAGAGCAACAACCACAACAAAACCAGCCAGCCACAGGGCACGGGCCAGACTTCATTACCCAAACACATGACAGAAATCACAAAAATACTAACAAGGACATCTTTCTCGTCCTCTCTGTCCAGGTCCCCCGCTGACAGTCAGCTTTTGTACAGAGGTACACAGACCAGTTCTCCGCTCCACTCCTCGCAGAGGGCTGCCAGCACTCGATACTAATGACCAGCCGAGTGGCCTCCACGGGGGTCCCAGGCACAGTAGGACACAGTTCTACCCAATACAGTCAAGAGCAATTTTCCTCCCGCAGCAGGACTTCTGTGGCGTGCGTGTGCATGTGCATGTGTGTGTGTGTGTGTGTGTGTGTGCAGGAAAGCATGAGCAAGAGAGAAAGTGAGAGCAAAAGAGAGTGAGAGACAGAGCAAAAGAGAGTGAGAGTGAGAGAGAGAGAGAGAACGAGGGAGAGAGCGAGAGCGAGAGAGGACTGCAGACACACAGGCTCTGGGGGATTAGGCAGAACAGGGGCATCAATCAGAGAGCGCAGACAGCCGTCTGCTGATGGCCTGCTGATAGGCGTCTACCGCCGACAAAGAGAGGAGAGCTTATCTGTGGGAAACCCATGACCGCCTTTCCATTCGCAAAACCCCACACTCTCTTTCAGTCGCTTGCTTTGCTTTTCAGTCTTTGCCTTTTGCTCTCTAATGTCACCAATTTGCTTTCTCTTCCTACCCCAGCACACCACGCACATTTCTATTCTCTCTTCCTCGCTCATCTGTCTTGGTCTGGATCAATCACAGAACATGTTCGACCACCAAGACTGACTCTCTGTCCAGATCCTCCCGTCTGACTGCCAAAGCATTTGTTTACAAACATTTCCCGTTTTCAGTGAAGTTTCGTGAAAAGCTAAGAACTTGCTCCCTTTGGTGTCCCACACTTCTGCAGGCTAAGCCTCTTCTGTGCCATGCTTACATAACACTGCTGCAGGTCACGCTGCAGAGGTCTTGTTCCAATCTAACTGGCCTCTAACTGGACATGAGCAGCAGCTAGTGAAACAAACACTCAAAAACAAAGGAGGTGGAATGTGGAGTTCACTGGGCCCTTGCTCAGGACTCTGAACTGCAGTGCGCTCCCAGCTTTCTCCAAGGTCCTCTCTGTTCCCTGGAAGTTCTTCCTTCCTGACGGTCGGATCACAAAGCTCCCTACCTGCTTCCCCGAGAGAATGACTGGGAAAGCACATGGCCTGAATGCCAATAGGCTTCTTTTGATCAGCAGCCAATCAACACATCGAGAGAGAGATAGAGAAAAAAAAACACACACACAGTCAGGGTCTCCAGCCGGCTGCAGGATGAGCAGTTATCAGTGCCAGAAGAGGAAGCCACGCTTATGAATGGAGCGACCAGAAGCCTGCTACAGCCGATTACAGTAAGCAAGGTGTGGTAGCACAAAGACTCCTCATTAAAGGCATACGACACAAGACATAGATAACATATGGACAAATATCTGTGCTTTTATGGTTTTATGGTGCGGTGCACAATTTGGCACCCTGATGCAATGACGTTCATAATAGCAGGACGAGGTTTTGTGCTTTGACTGAGTTGAGTTTAATTGCAGCCAGAGAGTAGCTGTGGCGGCTGGAGGACGGCAGTTGAATTATGGAGGACAGTGGGAGACGCTGGACTGTGGCAGTCATGGAAAAGCTCTCCCAGAATGCAGGGATGAAATAATAACAGCTCAAGCACAGCATGTGGGAGCTGTCTGCGAAAGGCACACGGGAGGGGCTGCCTCTGTTGCTGAGGAGAAAGTGAGAGAAAGAGGTAAGGAGGGAGGGAGTGATAGATAATGAAGGGAGTGAGAGGGAGAGCAGTAAGAGAAGAGAGAGGGTTGGAGACAAAGGAGGAATGCAAAAGCAAAAAAAATAGGAGGGGGGAGACGAGACGGTATAGTGAGCGGGAGAAAGCTTACATTCAGTGATGAACACTGAGAAAAATACATGCATTGTATTCTTGTCCACTGTGACTGTGTGGACATTCCAACTTCAGTTGACACGCACACACTCCTTTCTGTGCTCATCCCCCCTCTGCCTACACACACACACACACACACACACACCTTTGCAACTTTTACTTGGTATAAACACAAATCACACACTCACAAGGAGCCTTCACAACTGGTGCAAATGAAGACGGTGTGCGGCTGTGACCTCCCACTGAACTCTGCATGGTATTCTGCAGTGTGTGCTGCAGCCCTCCCACCACTAGCACACAGAGGCATGGGGAGAGGGGGAGAGGGGAGAGGGGAGAGGGGAGAGGGGAGAGGGGAGAGGGGAGAAGGGAGAGGGGAGAGGGGAGAGGGGAGAGGGGAGAGGGGAGAGAGCGAGGGGCTGAGGGGAGACAGGTTGAGAAACTATTCAAAAAATAAAATAAAGGGAGACATACACAAACACACCCCATCATAGTGTCCCCTGGCACTCCACACCTTTGTTCACATGCACCAAACATGCATCTCTATTTGTTTCAGCCAAAGGATGTCTGTGGTGTCACAGGAACATACAAACACATCTAAAATGTCTTTATTCACCTATGGCTAGGGCTGCTAAATATCTGTCATGACAGATCACCCAGTGTTTCATCATCTGTGACTGCAGCAATGGGGGTGACATTTGTCACAGTAATGATGTCTGGCAAAGGAGCAGGGGGATCAGACAGACACAGACACAGACACAAACACACACACACACACACACACACACACACACGCCACATATTGAGGCACATGCACAGACAGGCTCTACCGCCTTGATACGGCAGCTACAATATGTACAATTCTCTATTGAAATAGCAGAGTCTGAATACAGAATCACAGAAATATTCCTCAGACTGAACAGCTTCAAGAAACACAAACAGCCACCCAGTATCTGCATAAAATGTGCACAGCACAAATTGCCTCTATTCTGCTGACATAAAACATGCTTCCTTAAAATCATTAGCGTAATTGACAAATATTTCGATTTCTGTAATTGGACATTCACTTAGGTGTTGATATCTCTTTGTTACCTATCAAAGTCACTACAATATGGACTATGCTAAATTGTGTCACCCTTAGTAAATAACACCCAATTTAAAATCAGTGCATGATGTTCTCATACTGATTTGTAGGATAGTCAATAACCTCATCAACTAAACTAGTCAACAGTACATAAACTCATCATCACTAAATCCTGAAAGCGAGAACATTGCTTTGACTGCTGACATAATATAACCATTAACTGGCCGCTTAGAGCTTGCTGTACTCAATTACCTGAAATGGCAGATACAATTACCTCATACAGTAGAACATCACACCCATAAAACATAGTGGCGTGATAACTCTTTGGAGAAGAATTAGGTGTAGAGGAGTGTGTGTGGGTGGCTGGAACAAACAGTCACAGATTAAAAGAGTACAAAATGGAAATGTAGGTGGCTTGGATGGTTTAGGTATAGGGAGATTGGGTAGGTATCTATTAACCAGAACCAGAGATATCAATATCTACTCCTCCATTTCTTAGTCAACAGTCCCAGAAAAGTAAATTCCCATTAAGTAAATAATGTGTGGATCAAAAGCACACTAAAGATGTGGACTTCCGTCCAAAAGCAACTAAATGGAACTGTGACTGTCGCAGGCCATGTCCATTCTAGGAAATATACAATTCCTCCCATCTATGGTGGATACAGTTTACAGCCATTTACAGATACTAATAGTGGCCTGAAAATAATTGATACATTATTTGTTGGGAATGTATTTAAATCATTCCAAGACAAATTTAACTTACTCTCAAGTGACTTGTACAGATATCTACAAATAGGACACTACATCACAAAACACGCAGATTGGGATAATATCAAAAGAGTAACTAATATTGAGACACATTTTGTAAATGTATTTGAACAACATACATAAAAAAAAAAACATATTTACAAACAGTTATTGACAGACACATCAGATGATACATTTTCTAAAACTGATAGTTCCGGTCCTTGATTGTGATTGGCTGAATCGCGTTTGATGCCATTGTAAAATCCAGCACAAACATACACCTTGACCGCATTCCATTCTATACTACTGCGCTACCATAACTTGATACAAAAGTTAAAATAGCTGCGTCTTGACGTTGCTTGGCAACCATTCAGATAGAGGAAATATATTTATTGGCGGAAGAATGATTATCTATGAATAAATTGTTCTTGTTGCTTTGCTTTTACTTTATGAAACTTTGCCAGGTAGTTATAGCAACAGTTGCCACTCGAGTCTGTAGGTTACGCTGCTTCTACAACAGCTAAGGGGGGTTTTAGGCACTCCACTAGCGCGTTGTGCCTAACAACACCCCTTAGCTGTTGTACAATCAGCGTAACCTACGGCCTCTCGGGGCTTATTGCTTAAGCATATTAAAGGACAGTGGGAACTGGAGATCAGCATAACTGTAGATGCCAACATGTGGGAGGATATAGGTTCAGGATGTCACAAGGGGGTGGGGAGCCAGATTTGGAAAGAATTTGAGTGGAAGGTAAAGATGAGATTCTTTTGGACTCCACTAAAGATTTGTTTTTAAAAATAGTGCTAACTAATAAATGTTAGAGAGAATGTGGAATGGTTGGGGACCACACACACATATTCTGGGGCTGACCCAAACTATAGACATATTGGAAAGACATCAAAGGAGAACTGGAGAAAATCTTAGGAATTGACATCTCACTGGACCCTTTACTTTTCTTACTAGTAAAAAACACCTGGGCACATGTTTACTAAGGACCATAACTATATATTTGAGGGCCAAGCACCCATGTTTCTAGGTTTTTCTATTATTATTATTATTCCGTCATGGGAGTCTATGGCAGCCCATAGAAAAAGTTGTGACGTTTGGCACACTGATTGGGGACAGTCCCATAATTAATTTCACCAAGTTTCATGTCGGCACCTCGAGCGCTTAACGCAGTGTTTCTCAAACTTTTTTTCTGGGGACCCACTTTTTAAAAATGATAGACTATCGCGACCCAACTCGTGACTGTGGTAGTTAACAAACTAGATCAGTGGTTCTCAAACTTTTTTTTTCATTCCCCACTTTGATCAAGGGGGCATTCTCGAGCCCCACCTATCCCTCATCACTCTAAGAAAGTGGTTGGTCAAGCTTAAAATTGTCAAATTTATTGAAATAATGACAAGTTCTAAATATATCCTCTTCAACAGAGTTAAAATCAGCTGGTGCTGCAGATATAATAATAATTAAATTTACACATATTTCTGTTTTCCAGCAACATATTAGGAAGCATAGGCCATTTTACAGCATTGTACAATATATTCAATGAAATACCAACATGCTGCATTAAATGGATCTATAATCCAGTCATACTGCACTGCTGGTTGGGAAATATTTTTGAAATAAACTTTGCAGGGATGTGATGTAGGCCTACTGTTTAATACATGGGATCACAAGAGTGCCTCCCAATCAGACGTTTCAGCGATTTCGCTCAGAAATCTCAAAGGCATAGGCTACTGTCGCGATCGAGGCGCCTGTCCCATACTCAAGTTTTTTTGGTGAATGCAGTAATCTTATTTGCTAGGTGAGGTAGGTGTTTGTCTTTGCCTTGTAACTGGTCATTTAACTCAAATGTATCGCTAAGATAGGCCTATATCAAATATATCGCTAAGATAGGCCAGCTTCGTCAAGAAATGTTCATAAGTGAACGTGCTTGCAGATTCAAACATGCGCCCTTCTTCCAAGAAGAGGCGACTCGGAGCTCAAACACGCGCGACAGCACTTTACCTCGGGAAAGCCACCTTGCCTCGCTGTGAAACTCACCACTCTCACAACAACGTTCAAAATCTCATGTAGGTCGGGACTAACTAAGCTGCCTTGACACGAGCGCTTCCCTGTGAATAACACAGTGCGTCCATTGCGCATCGGGTGCTACCTGGGCCCAGATAAAAAAAATGAAAAAAAAAACTCCTGTTTTTCACGTCAGTTCGCGCCCCACCTGGCATGTCTCCGCGACCCAGTAGTGGGTCGCGACCCACAGTTTGAGAAACGCTGGCTTAACGTCACCAACTGGTCAAAGTTGGACGTGCATTCCCGCATGTTACTTTTGACCCGTTAGCCCGATTTTCAAAAATGAGGTATCTTTGAAATCCTTGGACCAAGTCAAGTTCAACACGCCTATGACATCAATTTCCGCCATGATGGATTTTCCACCATATTGGATTTTATTCAAAACCCTTTCAGTTTTTGGCACAGACCATCTTCAGACCATGTCTTATTAGTGCATTATTTTCTGGAACTATTGACAAACGTGTTTTCCTATGACAACCAATCAAAATCAGAACAGGAAGTGAGCTCATATCTCAGCAAGCCTTTCATGTATCAAAACCAAACTTGGTACATGGACTAAGGATCCAATTAGGAAGAAGCTCAAGAAATTTGGTGACCTTTGACAAAAATGTATTTTGGCTTGTAACTGTTGATGTGTTTGGAATTAAAACATACTAGTGGTGTCTGTTAATAATGTGGGCGGTCCTAAGGCTGACACATATTTACTTGTGCCATAAACGTAATCGATCAAGCAGCCATCTTGGATTTTGTCAAAGAAACAAAGACATTTTCACAGGCCACAAATTTTATCTGATCTTCACCAAATTTGACACAGACCATCTTCAGATCATGTATTATCAGTGCATTACTTTATGGAACAATTGACAAAAGCATTTGCCCGTAACAGCCAATTGAAATCGGTGGCGAAGCCACCAAACAAGATGTGACCTTATATCTCAGCCAATCTTGAAACTTGCTGTGACTGCTTACAGCTACGGTATACTAATGTAACAACATTGAGTTGCTATGGCAGGGCCATGTTCATGTTCATGTTCATGTTGATGTTGATAAATACATGGCAGGGCTCACTATTCTGTGTGCAAACCTTACTGGATTGGTCTCAGCACTGGGGCAATGATGGATATATGGATACAGGCAAACATGCATGCATGCAGGGGCGCCTGCAGGAATTAATGCTATGGTACGCACACCTGACTCCCCCCCGCAAAAAAAAATACGCGTGGATAATATTTGTCCGTTTCCTGGTTTAGCCGTGCATTGGTCAGCAAAGAATTAGCCTACATAGCATAACAACATCCACATGCAATAATACAACAACAACGTCTACAATGACCTATTCATTTGGACAACTTGATACAGCCCTATACAGGCTAAAGTTACCTTGTTTTGTTCTTGACGTCTGGCTTTAAACAGCTGTAATGCAGTCTAACGTTCTGACAAGCACACCAATTGCCTACCTTGTTCTTGCCCATCTGGAATAAATCCTCTAGCTTTGCTGCCTCCATACTTTCTGTTGTTTAAACTTGTGATCCATCATGAGTATTGAATTAGTGAATTAGCTCAACATTGTGTGCTGATAACCATATATAGATAGATAGCCGAGTAAAAGAAAACAAGTAGCCTACGTGCCTGCATGTGTATTGTGTCTCCTGCTCAAACAAAATGTGTGCGCGTTAATTTTGATAAGTGTTCACTAAGTTACGTAATAGAAAATTGTAAATAGCCTGATGGCAGCTAATGGGATACTGTGCATAGTTGGGAAGGTATGGTGGGCCAATTTGGTGTGAATACACATTACACACACACAGGGAAATTTTCTCTCGTTGTTGAGCCTGATGGTACGCACAGTGCGTACGGACGTACACCTGCAGGCGCGCCTGCATGCATGTACGAGCAGACACACATCCACACACACACACACTCACACATCAAAAACTGTAAGTATGGACACACTCACTTGCTACCCCAGAGGCCAGACCGTAAAGGATGCCGCCTCCCTCTGCCTGTGACTGGAAAAGCTGTGTGTCTGGTGGGGGGCTCTTCTCCTGCCTGATGAAGTTATACAGCAGCGTCTTCACCAACCGACTCGTAAGCTCCAGGCTGCCAAACACACCACAGACAAAGATGAAGAAGACATCTTGGGGTTCAGAAAAGGTCTTGTTTAGATTAAACTGATGAGAGTCTGTGTGTGTGTGTGTGTGTGTGTGTGTGTGGTGTGTATTTTGACAGGTTTGCTGGTTTTGGGTACCCTGAGCACCGTGTGTCCAGAGGAAGCCATATATACCACAGAGTAGATAGACCATAACCACAGTACACCACAGATTGTAAAACTGTTGCTTATGTCACAAAAGACACTCTTCAAATATACTATACATCAGCAAAAAACACATGCAACACAAGACATAAGACACACAACATTTCAAGACTTGGTTAGAGAAACAAAGACAAAATATATTTTTACAATATATATTTTTTAGAAATTATTAAAAAAATATCATAAGTCAATATTTCTGTTTAATTCAATAAACTACCAGTACTTCATGTAACAGCAGCATCAGTAACAGAAGCATCTTTGCAAACTGTGACATTTGAGAGCTTTTTTAATGTGAATCCTGATTGTGACAGGAATCCTAACAATGGTTCCAATGTACTTCCTCCACCCCCACAATCTCAAGGTAAGTTGGGTGCACCTTTCCATGGAACAACTTGACAGCTGTTGGTCGGACAAACCTCTATAGTTAAGTAGGTAAGTGTCATGGGTGCGGCCTGCTAACTCACCACTGGCCACTCATCAGGCACTTGTAGACATAGCCATCCCTCAGGACCTCCTTGTTGAACAGCTGATAGGACAGCAGCACAAGCAGTGTGGTCACGGCCTCAAACAGGATGCTGTAGGTGATGTCCCTGGACGCACAACACAAAACAAGCAACAGGAAGATCATACAAAATGTTCCTAAGGCAGCAGCATACAGTCAGGAAGCTGTACATCAATACTAATTCCAAAAACACATAAACAGAGATGGAGACTAAGGGAGCTTCATAGGAGATTATTGAAGCCACAACTGTCTCGAGGGGTTTTGACATCTCCAGAGTGGCGCTTCCTGGGTCAGAGGTCATCATCCAAGGTCATGGAAGCAACAGAGTGGAAGCACTATCTACTGATAAAAAACATTTCGGCTTACACATGTGTTCTTGTTTTGGTTCAATGCCAGCTATTTGGCTGTGAAAACAATATGGCAGAAACACACACAAGCTGAAACAATTTCCTGACATCAGCCTGCAAGCAGTGAGAAAAAACTTTGACCAGTGTGCAATGCAGGCTAAGGATTTAAGACTCATACTCTGGTTAACTGCTACCAATTCCAGGGGAGCTTCGGTAAGCAGCTGCAGCGTCTGTACCACATTCGGGTCCAAGTGGCCACAGGGACCCGGGTTCAGAATCAGACCCGCTGCCATTACCCGAACCCACCCCATTTCTCTCTCTCACTCACTTCCTGTCGCTCTTCAATGTCCTTTCTAAATTAAGGCAAAAAGCCAAAACATATACTTCCTGTCCAGGGCTCTTCAATTGGCGGCCCGCGGGCCGGAGGTCATTTGTACTGGCCCTTTAAAAAAAATGTAATCTCTAGCAAGCGCATGAGCTGTTCTCCACTCTTGCATCTCTCGCTCACTTTAGTCCTACTGCACCTCAGCCCACTGCACAAGTTAGACTACATTACAATTCATTACATTTGTACGTAAGTTGAACGTAAGTTAGTTTAGTTTCAACCTAAATTGTCACTACGCTGGAGTTTATGAACTTACTAATATTTAACAGGTTGCACCACACAAATAGTTTCTGTCAACAATATCGCAAAAAAACACAGGCACAATTTCTGCAAAACTTGGTGGAAAGGTGGAGCAGATCTGACTCAAAGGGAATTTCAAAGTATTTCTATATAGTACCTTGGCTATTTCTTTCGCAAAGATAGCGAAAGAAAAACTCTCTCCGTGTCCATTTAGTGAATGATGAATTTGTGCATAGCCTAGGCTATGTCCTTCATTTCTTCACGTCTTACAACATAAACAAATGCAATAATAGTCTAGTGAAGTCAGAAATGAGCCTGTCTAAAGGCATCTTGGAAATCATGTGGCATGTTGCATTAAATGCGCACTCAATTGCGATTCGAAGCAAAAAGTATCACTGATAGCCTAACGAAGGTAAATTGCATATTTGTAAATGTGGCAAAGGCAAAACGTTTTGTGGTTAAAGTGAATCGTAAACTACCGGTATATAATAACCAAATAAAGTAGCCTAAAGGAGATGATTTTCACCTCCGTTTACCAAATAAAGGCTGTAGTTGTGTTTCTACAATATGTTGGCAGAACTTGGCACAAAACGTAATTTCTGTCAGAAACCAAGTAGGCTAAACCAGACATCCCAATATTGATAGCGACTCCCTGACACCCGCAAATTAGGCAAAATCTCCCGGAATCTATAGTGAGCGATCAAGAGCGCGCATGCGAGACCGCGTGTGCATCTGAGTGTAGCACTCACACGACGGAAGAGAGAGAGGGGTGCGTGTGTGCCTGAGCGCATCCAAGACAGAGAGCATCCCGATTGGCCTGTTTCACTAAATCAACCAATCAGTTTTCAGTGTAGGTGGGCTTTTATTAATCAGTTCAGTGTATAGGAACAGGAGCGTCATGGAGAGTCAGTGCCTCAAAAAAGAACAATGTAAGACCCATTTCAAAGTGTAGGCTATTGTCTCATAAGAGTAAAAAATAATGATAGGCCTAGTCTTGCACGCTGCACTGTTTGTAACAGTGACTTTAGCATTGCCCATGGCGGGTTAAATGATTGCAAATGATTGAATGATTGTTGAGGTGAGTTTAACAAGTGTCAATTCATGTGCATATTATTCAGGCCTATACTAGATGGCTAGTTACCAAGGCCAATATCTAGTCTGACAGAGGAATTTAAGTGTGCTAAGGCTAGATTGGAATTGACTCTTACTCAGTCCAAGGACCCAGTGGTGAGGAAAGTTGCACCCTCAGTTAATGCAGGGAGGAAGTGGAACCCAGAGCAGGCAGTTAAGCGAGCTCAATCAGCATTGAAGCATAGAGATATAATGGGCCATGTGCAGCACGGGCGGGGGGGTCTAGGGGTGGGTGCAAGTAAACCCTTGTGGAGTAAGGCTTCTGCAGGAGAAAAGAGGAAAATGGTAGTGGAGGAAATGCATAGACAGGAGGAGGCTGTAAGATGTACTAAGGCAGTGTCGCAGGCAAAACAAGGGCAGTGGGTGAACTGGGAAGGGGTGGAAAAAAGACAGATTAAATGGAAAGATCTATGGGGCATGGAAGCTAGTAAGATCAGATTTATGTTAGGTGCTACATATGATGTGCTCCCATCTCCCAAGAATTTAAGTCAATGGTTTGGTGAGGATGATAAATGCATACTTTGCTCGTGTGTGGGCAGTCTCCACCATATCCTATCAGGATGCAAGGTAAGTCTCACCCAGGGGCGGTATACGTGGCGTCATAACCAGGTATTGAAATGTGTGGCAGCGGCAATAGAGGATAAAAGAAGAGAAGTCAATTCATTAGCAGCTAGTAAAGGGGTAAGGCAAATTAACTTTGTACGTCAGGGGGATAAACCTTGTTCCGCGAAGGCCAGGTGTAAAACCGGCCAGTTGAAAAATGGGGCGGGCTGGGAAATGAAGGTTGATCTTGGCCAGCAGATGGCGGTACCTCCACATATAGTGAGTACTAAGCTACGTCCTGACGTAATTCATTGGTCGGATTCAGAGAAGATAGTTTACTTCATTGAACTCACTGTTCCTTGGGAAGACAGAGTGGAAGTGGCCAATGAGCTGAAGAGAGCTAAATATACTGAAATAGCAGAGGTGGCAGCTAAGCGAGGTTGGAGTGCACGATTAAGGCCTATTGAAATCGGTGCACGTGGGTTTGTGGCCAGATCTGCTATTGGCTTGCTGTCTGAATTGGGCATTTGTGGTCGAAGTCTAAGGCAGGTGGTTAGTAACATGTCCTTAGCAGCAGAACGGGCAAGCGAATGGTTGTGGGTAAGGAGAAGTTACCCTTCCTGGGGCGCAAGCTAAGGTAAGCTAACTGGCTCATTTGTTTTGGTCGTGGGTAAGGAGAAGTTACCCTTCCTGGGGCGTAAGCTAAGGTAAGCTAACTGGCTCATTTGTTTTGGTGGTGGGTAAGGAGAAGTTACCCTTCCTGGGGCGCAAGCTAAGGTAAGCTAACTGGCTCATTTGTTTTGTGTTTGTGATGGACTGTGCCTAGGTTGATGGTACTTGGCTAAGGTTCTTTATGGTTTATGGTTCAGTCCACATCAACGGGATGGACCGACCTAGCCAACTTAAACCATGCCTAGGTTGGTTAAGGGTATTTGGATGCTTGTTGTGGTAATATGGGGCAGCATGGGGCGTAAGCTAACTGCTAACTGCTGGCTAATTTGTTTTGTGTTTGGGATGGGGCCTAAGATAATGGGCTAAGCTAACTGGCTAATTTGTTTTGTGTTTGTGATGGGCTGTGCCTAGGGTGATGGTACTTGGCTAAGGTTCTTTATGGTTTATGGTTCAGTCCACATCAACGGGACGGACCGACCTAGCCAACTTAGACCATGCCTGGGCTGGTTAAGAGTATTTTGAGTATTGGATATTTCAATGTGGTAATATGGTGGTAGCATGGAGGGGAGTGTCTCCAGGACGCTGGTTTCACTGTTAAGCCTTCATGAGGTGTCGTGGGCCTAACTTAACGAAACATCGGTGAATGAGGGTGCCCACTTGATAACCCCAATGACATGCCGCATACTATATAGGCTACTGCTGTTGGATAGGTCATTTGCATTGTGCTTGTGACCATTTGTTGGCGGATTTGTGGGTAGTGTGCTTTTTAAAGTTAAACTTGAGCAGGGGCTTCTGAATGTGTTTTTACCTTGGATTTTGGCACAAGGGATTTTAACATCTAATCCTGTGTATTAATGTAATAAGGCCTATACTAGATGGCTAGTTACCAAGGCTACATGAAAAGACCAAACTACCAAAATCTACATATTTTATTTTCACAATTTCTATCTAAGCCTTCCTTATTTGGTGTACTGACTAGACATTATTGAACATATTAATCTGTATTTAAGTAGGTAAAGTTTTTTTTTTTTTTTTTTTTTTTGGGGGGGGGGGGGCTTCGTAATACCTCCCTGAAATGACTTTTTGCAGGTTGGAATGTCTGCCAAATGTTATGTTTCTAATTTATTCAAGCAGTGACATTTGATTTATAATGCATGGGGTAACGTGACGTGCGTCAGAAAAAAGATGGGCCTGTCCCTCTCAAAACATGTTAAAATAGCGTGATTAGCAACAAGAAAAGAAAAAAAATCCCGGGGGAGACACCCCCGGACCCCCATGTTATTATTATTAGGCTATTATGTCTGGCCTGTCCCCACTGCTAAACAAAATCTAGAGGTCACGGTCATCTCTTTTAAATGATGGGAACGTCAAATGTAACAAGTAGGCCTATTAAGTCAGAAGAGCTACATATGCGACTGATTACACATTTAATTCACCTGAACAGTGTTTGAATCCTGTTTGTACTCACTGGAAATCTTGGACCTAGCAGTTACTGCGCAAAGCACAGATTCCATTACCGTTATCTGTCATCACAGATTTCAATCCAGCCACCAACAACCGGCTAATGATGTTGTTATGCATGTTCAAAATACAACATTTGAACACACATATTGCTGCTGTTGTACTTAATTGTATCTACAGCTGTTAATGTGATTACTCATAGCCGCATTTCTCCAGCCCCTCAGTTGTGATGCTTTTCATGAAGTGGCCCCCATTACAAACTAATTGAATAGCCCTGATTTACACCCTTTACAGACTGAATTGCTCATCATGATGATGGTGGTGACTTGTTGAATGAACTGCCTGACTTTATGTTTGGTATCCTGACCTCCTCCACCAATTCCTCTTTGGCAATCTCCCAAAACACTTAAGGTCTGCATTGTTCTCCTATTTCCTGTTCAGTTCCAACAACCCTGCTGCTGCTTTCCCCTACCGTGATGTCACTTGGCATTTCACTTTCTTTAGCAGACTTTCACTATAAAGCTGAAACTGATTTTTCTTGTGTTTCTGCACCCTGCCTTTACTAATAGCTGCAGTGGACTGGACCCTCACTATAAAACTATACAGTGGAGGCAGTGGACTAGCCCCTCACTATATCTGCTGAGTGTATTTAAGCTACATCCTCTAAGGTCCAGAGACTGTAAGAGGCCTTTAGTTTGTAATGTGATTAGAAAACTCAAACAGTAATAGAAGATGAGAGTATAAAGCTCTAATTTGCCATGAAATTATGAAATTAAGTAAATAAGGCATTCACATCAACAATATCTACAGGCAACCATTTCCCCTTCAATATCTTTTACAACTCCTGAAAAATATCCTCCACTGAACAGAAAAAAACACAATCTGGTTGAATCACACCTGAATACCCACCATTACTTCAGAAGCCCTGATAAACCAAACAATAGCTGTTTTCAGACATAGGTGTAAGTCTGCATGTTCTGCGGATATCAAGCGGTTGGGTCTTACATCTGAACAACATAACAGGACATTTGGAAACTCCGAACTTAGCCGGCTCTTTCTCTACTCCCCTCCTTGTACTGCAGTCGGACATTATGTACATGAGCTTGTGTCTGAAAAAAGCGAAGAACATGCATTCTGTTCAACCACGTTCAGCCTGTTCAACCACGCGGATATCCTGTTCATGTGCGTCGGTGTCGTTCACTAATATGACCGCACAATGTCCGCATGTAAGCATCACATCTGAATCACCCGAAGGGTCGGACATCTGCCTGACAAAGATCCGCATATAGTGCAGAGGACGTGCCTGAAACAGTTTATGTCTTTGGTTATCTGAGTTGGCCAACACAACAATCATGAATATCTCTGTGTTTGTACCAAGAGGGTGTTTGCTGAACCTAGTGTCAGACTTTGAAAACATTCTATCTTGTTCTGAAGTTCTACACAATGGGGAATGTTTGGCTAATGTACACAGAATTACACAACTGTTCCATTCCTGGAGCAAGAAATGTGTATAAAAGAGAGGGAGAGGTTGTGCAATAATATGTGTATGAAAGAGAGAGAGAGGTAGTGCAATAATATGTGTATGTAAGAGAGGGAAAGAATTCAGAAATTTCCCGGATGTTTCCATTGCTAAATTAGGAAAAGAGAATGATTTCCAAGCAATGATACTTTACTCTATCTCAGAATCACTCCATGAAATCATCTTAAAACGAATACCTCAGAATTTACCGACCAGTACAACACACATACACACAAACACACACACACACACACACACACACACACACACACACACACACACACACACACACACACACACACACACACACACTTCCCTCTAAACCTGCCTCATATAGAGATTGCAATCATCATCATTATCATCATCATCGTCATACTCTTGGCTTAATATTCCTTCCATGATGAACGGGGAACACCACAAGGACATTCCTGGTTACAACATCCCCCTACAGACTCCTGATGTCGTGAGTGAATCATTTGTATTCATGAGTGTGAGAGAAGCAATCTGCACCTAAGCATGTCTGCCTGCACTCCCTCCCTCAACCACCACACACACGCACACGCACACACACACACACACACACACACACACACACACACACACACACACACACACACACACACACACACACACACAGAAGCCTACAGAGTCTCAGTCTCTCTCTCTTTTTCCATCACTCTGCCCTGCTTGAACCTCCATAATGAGATGATTAAATCTGCACGGACATCAAACCCATCTCTCTGTAATTTCCTCAACAGCCAATAACCACAACAACCATCAACTTCTCACCAGGGGAAAGATGTCCTTTACTGCAATGTATTACAAAACCAATGAAAACGTAGACACACATATATACACACACCCAATCTCAACATGCTGTCATAACACATACACTTTATTCACATGAAGTGTCAGAATGACCTACATTATTATGTCCCTGACAATTCTCCCCTGAGTGGTTAGGGATGCATACCATAGTGTAGCTCTCAAAACTGCCTTCATAGCTTCTGTTGATATATTTGAGAAGTATTTACATGTATTTAATCATTACATACCTGAAATGGCAGAAGAGATTCAATGATAAAACTGACTATTCCATAGCTTAGTCAGCAGGTGTGATTAAGGTCAAAACTGATGAGTGTGACTTAAGATTAAATATGCAAACTTCCCTCTCTCCTTCCAAATATTTGATTATCTGATCTTCTGAAATGGTCCGATTTTGCTTTAAAGTCATGCTGATGCAAGGGGCTACCAACGCATGGCACAAAGCCCAACATCTTTGTGTGTTCCTTAGAAAGAACAGCTGAGCAACTGACAGTGGATGATGTCTCAGTTTGTTATGCTAAGTCATTCCACTATTTCACTACCCACATATAGGCACTACTCGGCACTATAACCATACATTTAGCTCTGGAACTACACTCAGCATGATTTAGTGTGTAGATTGAATTCTGTCTGTGAAATAGACAGAACTCCATATCGCAGAGACAGTGTCCCTTTGACAACATTACCGATTACAGTTTTTCCTTCAAAAGGCACAATGTGTGCTAATTGAGGTGGGTTGTTTGGTTAGACATGTTAAGTTATTTGAAAAAATGGCAATCAATGCTCAATGCTTTCATTTCTAATAGGCAAAATGTTAGAGCAGCGGTAATGTCACCACCTGAGTCGGTCAGCCCGGGTTCGGGAATCAAAAATTGTGAGACTGTGTCGAATCTGCTAAATGAAATTTGGAATAAAAGAGGAAGAGTGCAGACATGATGTGACCTTAAAGCTCATAGTAGGAGAGGAATGCCCCAGACAGTGTGCAACCAGAACACTCACAACCACAGTGCTATAGTCAAGTCAAGATGCAAAGTAGCTCACGCCAACAAACCCCTCGTTCTCACCATCTTACTCACTGCAACAACACACTCACGAGAGGAAATTCACCACTGAGCAAAAATGGTTCCAGGATCAGAAGTCATAGATAGTTGAGCCCTGTTAAAGAGCCATCAGTGTTAATCAGATCATGGAACTTCCCCTTTCAAACATCAACAGCATGGGCAGGAGGGTTAGGGCTCCAACATCAAAGGCTCTGAGCGAAGCTTGTGTAAGTGCACTGTGAACACAAAGCCCACCTCCCCACTCCCCTCCACGCTCTCTAGCAATACAAACAGGCTCGACTGAATCAGGAACACAGAAGCGAGTATGGGAAGACTGCGGAGACAAGAATGTCTTTGAAATGTACACCCGTGCAAACGGACAATCCTGGTCCAGCCCAGCAGTCTGGCGCCAATGAAACTTGCCAGAGCTGGCCAGCCAATAAGCCCGCAGCCCCCAGCCAACCAGCAGCGACATCAAGATACAGGACAACCAGTGAATGTCCTCTTCCTCTGGGCCTCTGTCCTGTCAGACTCTCTGGGGTAGTCATTCAGTCTCCTCCATGTCTCTCTGTCTCCCCTACTCCAGCAGATGACCACTAGAGACCTCTTGTGTGAAGCACGGCCAGACACACACATCTGACAACACATGATGAGAGAAGGGGGCAAAACACAGAGAGAGAGAGAGAGAGAGAGGGGCAGCCAGGAAAAGACAGAACGGGAGAACTTGAGAGTGAGCGAGAGAAGGAGTGAGTCAGGCAGACAGGAAGGGAGTAAAAGACAGCTTTGTTTGCAGCCTGCTTGAAAAGGGACGATTATGTAGATATGTTGAATTAGCATCAGAGAGAAGTTAATTGGCTCAAACGGGTAGGAGTAGATAGCGATCATCACAGAGGCATGCAAGGGACGAGCAACCACTGATGTCTGGCATGCTACCACATGCATCACATGGCCTTAATGCTCGGAATTATCTGGCATGAGGCGGGGCAGTCTGGGTTTGTTTCATGTAAATGCTTTTTTAAACTCATCTTGGAACAAATACTTATGTCTACCCCTCTTTCCTGAGAGTTTCTGAGATACTCACAATAGAGGCACCTCCACAATGAGATGGACAAGATTGCACACCAGCTCCTTCAGCAGGTCCTCACCTCCAGGCTCTGGAACACCAAAAAAGAACCAAGTTATGGCTCAAAAAGACTGTATCTGGCCAACAACAAATCCTGTTGAGAACTTAGAATTTTATTTTTTGGATCTGTGGTCCTCAATGAACAAGTATATGCTTTTGAAACTATGTAAAATAACGGTGAATCAGCTGAAGAAGCAGACAGGAAATAGGACAAATTAAAGTTTACCATAGAATATGTACTCTGTCTGTGGTTCCTCAGTCTCTCTCAACTCTTTAGCTGCACAGACATACCCATACATACATTTCTAGCAGTCAGGTAGACTTACCACAGGAGCCTGGCGCCCTCTCCTGGTAAGAGAATTGTAGCTGCAGCTCCTCCTCACTCATTTCCCTAATAAAGACCTTCAGCAGGCAGCGGACCAGGAGCAAGGCATTGTGGGCCTGCCAGATGAACAACTGGCTGTATGGAGGAAAGAGACGTGTATGAAGCTTATATGGAATACAAGCAGAAAAGTTTCTACCTTTTCCAGTTTGCTAAAGATTTTAGAACAGGCATATAGTGCTCTGTCCTTTTAGTCCTGAGGAATTTAGGATTTTGATTCAAGGTCCAGATGGTTTACAACGCAGCAGTGTGTCTGGTTGTTAATCAACTGAAAAACGCACGTCACCCCGCCCGCAGCTCATTGAGCTCCACCCTTAGCCAAACGCATCAAATTCAATTCACTAATGCTTGCTTACAAAGTGATTGCTGGGTCTCCTCCCTACGTAAGTGCTCTTATAAAGGCTTATGATACCCCTCGACCGTTGCTCTCCTCCAAGGAACGTCGTCTGGCACTACCGCCACTACACACGGCAACCCAGCCGGTTTCCATTTGGAGCCCCCTGATGGTGGAACGACCTGCCAAATGCCACCAGAGCAGGGGCATCCCTCTCTATCTTTAAGAAAGTCTTCCAAGGATACCGTCTCTCCTAACACTTCTTACAACCTAACACACCTAACACACCTAACACACCTAACACACCTAACACACACTTACCATGCACTTCCCCTGTCTACCTCCTCCTTCTATCACCTTCTTCTCCGACCACACGTGAGTGACTAGTACTTTGGCTGTATTTTGGGTCACCAGCGCATGGCGTAATATTCGTTATTCACCCGCGGAAAGTTGAATTCGTTATTTTGCACATTTATTTTTTAAGCATTGCGCCCAGGGGTGTGGCAATTAACAACCTAGGGAGGAGACTGGCGCATTGTCTAAAAATCGCTATCATACACCACCTAAACCTGGTCAGAAGTCAATGGCGAGTTGTTCATATGCTATTTTAAGAGTGCATGTCAACAGTCATATTGGCAGGTGCACGCACCATCCTTCTATCATTCATGAACGCACACCAGCGCACGTCCATGCAAAGCATTAAATTGCACGATTACAATGGGAAACATAATTAGAATAAAGATATTACGAAATACTGTACATCTCATGATGAGTAGTTATTCACCATAATTTGCAAATTGGTAATGACGGTTAAAAGTGATTAGGGGAGAGGCGAGAGACACGTATGGAGCACAGCTGAAGACGCACTGTCACGAGATATAAGCAACTCCTGCAGAATAAATGTTGTTTTATTCAGTCATTTGAGCAACATTAGGGTAAGTGTTGATTTTTCCAGCCTATGTTTTTCGATGGTAACCCATTGTCAGTCAATAGTGAAAGTAACTGCATATAACTGTCTTGTCGTTGACTGACTCCTTGGTGAAGTTAGTTTCACTTTGCCAATGAGTTCAAATAATAGACGAGTGCAAATGCGTGAAGGCTATGCTAGGTTTTAGTAAAGCATGGTTTAAGAATGACTATTCCATACGGTCTCGCAAGCAGCCTCCTTCAAATGCGCCGTTGAATGCCAAAATACCGATGCATTTATTTGACATATCGCGCGTTGCGCGGTTAAAGGGAATGACAGATGTCATTCTCATTGGTTTAAAATGATGTTACGCCCCAAACACACCCATACGACTGATTAAAAGACCTAGGAACACCTCGTTACGCAATGCTCTCCACTTTTGAGAACGAAACCCCTCCCAATGTGAACTGGACATCCTACTAAATTTGAATAGACTTTTGACGAGTGACGATGCACTTTAGAATGTCATGATAGGGCCCATAATGTCTGCATTCTTTTATCCTCTAGTAATAGTGTTGACTGATGCAGTAGGAATTGTCCTCTGCACTGCAGCTTGAATGTTATTCCTCATTCTGTAAGTTACTTTGGATAAAAGCATCTGCTAAATGAATACATGTAAATGTAAAGTGTTCGTGTCAACTAATGTTGATTGTCTTTTATTTGTTGCCAGCACAATCATCTCTGACCTTATTAAATTGAAGAACATTTTAACTTATCAAATCATCTATTTGCTTTAAACTTTGATAGTGAGTTTACTGGGCTGAAGTCATCTGAGTGTAATCCATAACTCCATAACTATAATAAATCAATGCGGTTTTGTAAAATTTGGCAAAAAGGAAGCTTATAGAGATTGAACAGAATAGATTTAAGAACTGATCCCTACGAGATTCCAAATGCCATATCCACTCAAAAAGATGCATACGTAGCTGCTAATGGTGCCAAAGTAACTCCAGCCTTCTAAATAGACTTGACCCAATTAAGTGACCTCTTCAGAGAGTCCTACCCAATTTTCTAACCAGTCCAGCAGTATTCTATGATCTGCAGTGTGATCTACAGCTCCAGAGATCAAGGAACACCAGAACTGATATTATACCTGAATTTCTCCAAAAGACACAAAGACTTGATTGGGCGGATTGAAAGATTAAACAAACATTTTGAAAGTAAGAACTTTGGCAAATGTCTCTAAACGAAATCACTGGGCCAATTAATAGAGATCTATACATGTCACCCTTCTACTTAGCTGCTGAGCCAATCACAATAGCTTAAAACTGTGGTGTAGCTGTAGCCATTGCTAGGTGGGAAAAGGTGCCTGGATTACCTTTCATAACTAAGGAGGCTACTAACACACATTGTGAGAAGCGAGTGACACATCAACAATGACAGGTAGGCAATATTACCCTACATCCCGAGACGTGCACCAGAGCGGTGAGGAGACTCCCGCGGAAAGGAGAATGCAGATAAGGGGTGTTTGTTGCAGCTAGGTTAGAGGCTAGTGCTTACGACTGAATATATGATTACAATCAGGATATTGCAACACACACGTTAGTCAGACAGTTATTAGTCCATGCTGCGTTTCACTAAACTCGGCAACTAGTCTGTTGCCACTGTAGCAGTGACCTTACTTACCCTAGTCGGAGAAAGCTACCAGATGCTCTGTTGATTTGTTAGCGAATCAGGGTCTGTCTTATGATTTTGAAAGTAACATACTTGTAATGTTAGGTCTTCCGCTGCATCTTTGCTTAATAGCAACCAATATGTCATTTTAAAACTGGGCTATTGACCGGTTCATAGTACATGAAAACCAATGTAGGGGTTCGCATATTGATGAACTCACATCTTTAACTTTCAAATCGGTTACTGATACGTATCGGTGAATCTTTACACCCCTAATGTTGACGCAAATTAATTGATTCACAAATTAATCAACTGTTGTATCTGGATGATGTAATACCAATGATGATGTAAATCCAACCACTTACTCTTGGCATTCTGTAGAGATTTTCAACTCTTTAGTTCGTGCAAGGAAGATCCTCACCAGAGCTCCAAAATTCCCAGACCTGGGATTGTTCTCAACTAAAGAGAAGGAGAGCAAAAGAGGACAGGAGAGAAAAAAGGAAAACAAGTTTAGAATAACAAGGAGTTCATTTTTAGTGTACAGTTGAAGCAGAGTGACAAATTCAGTATTTGGGAAAAACAGTCTGAGGGATTTTCAAATATTCCAAGGGGCAGTTGTGGGCTACTGGTTAGGGCTTGGAACCGAAGGGTTGCCGGTTCGATCCCGACCAGTGGGAACGGCTGAAGTGCCCTTGAGCAAGGCACCTAACCCGTCACTGCGATGTAGCAAGGCAGCTCACTGCTCCAGGTTAGTGTGCTTCACCTCACTGTGTGTTCACTGTGTGCTCTGTGTGATCACTAATTCACGGATGGGATAAATGCAGAGACCAAATTCCTTGTATACTTGGCCAATAAACCTGATTTAGATTACATTTACATAATGCAACCGTGGGTACAATTTAGGTTTGTGATTTCCAAGAGACCTACCAATTTAATATTACAATAATATTTAGCCTAGCTGATGATTTAACACATATTACTATTTGTAAACTATTTGTAAACATAATTCTCAAAATATTGCAATTCATTGTTGCAATACATATTCATATATGTAACTGAAACTGGCTAAGAAATCTGAATTAGGGAATTAAGTTTCATAATTTCCAAAAGAAAAATAATAATAAATATAGCTGCAAGCAAAAATGAAGGGGCCAAGCACTCCAGAGTTGCCATGGGAACTAGATGCTATTACATAGCTGCAAGCACTCATAGCAAATTTCATGTCAGATGACCAAAAATTGGCTGAGATATGAGGTCACTTCCTGTTTGGTGGCTTCTCTGGCGATTTCATTTGACTGTTACGGGCGAACATTTTTAGATATGGTGACAAAAAAACATGACTTTTGTGAGGCTTGGTTTGAAAATCATATGTGCCCAGTTTTGCAAAGATCAGGCAAAATTTGTGACCTGTGTAAATGTTTCCGTATTTTTGATGGAATCCAATATGGCGGCCGTATTGATTACACTGACATCACAAGTTGGCATGTATCAGCCTTAGGAACTCACAGTATTAACAGACACCACTAGAACGTTTTAATTCCAAACACATCAACGGTTACAAGCCAAAATTTGTTTTGATACATGAAAGGGTTGCTGAGATATGAGCTCATTTCCGTGGAAAATCGATCATGGCGGAAATTTATCTTCCGCTCGGCTTGGTCCAAGGACGCAAAGATACCTAATTTTTGAAAATCGGGCAAAGGGGTCAAAATTTACGTGCAGGAACGAACGACCAACTTTGACCAGTTTGTGGCGTGTTTGAGGTGCCGACATCACAATTGGTGAAATTAATCATGGGACTGTCCTCAATCAGCATGTCAAATTTCAGAACTTTTTACCAGACAGTTCTATGGGCTGCCATAGACTCCCATGGTGGAAGAATAATAATAATTGAAAATGTAGAAACACAATGGGTGAAAAAAAAAAAACCTTCCCATTAGGAATAACACAGTAAATACAAAATACACCAGACATAAAGAGTTGGACACAACTGAATTTGAACTGTGTGGCTTGATGAGGTTAGAGTACTGTATATATTTACTGTAAGCTATGAAAGCCTGTCTTTGTATGCTATGCATCACCCAACCCACCAAGCCCAGGCATAAGGGCCAGCTGATGAAGTAATGAGTTAAGATTGAAGTGTGGTGCATAATCAAGCAAGCAAACATAATACATACTCAGGGTTTTAGCCAGAGGAATGATGGCTTCTTCCAGCAGTTTTGCATCAGAGCTGCAAAGGGCAAAAAGGAGTAGGATGAGAAAGGGAGCATAGGTACAAGCAGCATGATTCTGCTTTCAAACTAGGGTTTCTTGGCCAAAGAGGCCAGCTTTCTTCCTTTCACGGTTAAAGCAAAGATCCTTGATTACTAACTGCTTCAACCCTCAATGGGAAAAGTAATCTGATACAAATGCAGTTCAATTAAAAATGGCAATGTTAATGGTAAATACCATTAACCATCAGTAGTGTTGAATGGTACTTCATATATGTTATACTGCATTTAGTTGTCTTTGTACTTGTACTCTGCACAATGACAATAAAGTTTAATATTATATCTAATATAATCTAATCTAATCATACAGCCTGAAGTCTCAGCCCTCAATAAATGTTCCATTTTAATAGGAAGACACTATTCTTTAAAGTTGCTATGTGGAGTTTCTTGTCTTGAACACACCATCACATTTTCTTCCATTGGCTTACATTGTAATAAAGCACCACAAAGTGGTATTAAAACAGAACCAGTGCTGCACTAACAGGTTTGTTATCTTTAGTTGATATGTTGGCACCACTGGCCATATGTGTTTTGACGTTGAGTCATTACGGTTGTTTCTTCACAAACTGTTGGTATTTCTAGGTCATTTTTAAAGGGTTTAACTAGGTACATGATATTACAATTTTAATAACTCCTGACAAATACCTAGCTTGCATACAGCTGTGCACCCTAGAAAGACATACACACTTATTTCAAATTGGGTTATCTCACATGGGTATTGCATCTTGAGTCTGGTCTGTGACCAGGTTTAGAGTTAGACCCCTTCTGTTAAACCAAAGTTTGTCAGTCTAACATAGTAGTTCTCAAACTTTTTCTGTCATTCCCCACTCTGGAGGTGGGAAATTTTGGAGCTGGGAAATGTTCAAGCCCCACCTGACCCAACCACCCCATCAAAATGGCAATGTTAAAATATTATTTTCGCATTTTGGTTCTGGTTTGGTTCTTAGTCCCCCTGGATCTGATGGTGCTTTAATTTATATGTAGGTCTGTTTATGACTCCTATGTTTATGTGTATGGATCTCCTGTTTGTCACGCCCCACCCGTCATGTCTCCATTCCCCACTAGTGCGGCCCACCCCACACTTTGAGAACCACAATCAAATGCACTGCCTGTTATAACTGAGTTACAAATTCTAAATCTGTCTTTTTTTTTTTACCTTGCGTCTTTCATGTTTGCTTTTTAATTATTATATACTTTACTTTTTAAGCTGTTTTTATTGCCATTTTCATATTTATTTACTATTACTCTTTGCTTTTGTTTATGTAAAGCACATTGAATGATTCATATGTTTGAAATGTGCTATATAAATAAACTTGACTTTACCTGAGGAACGACAATAAATAGGGGAAATGCACACAAGACCGGGTGGTACATAACCATGTCTCTACTCACCTGCAGGTGGGGCTTGTGATGGTGAAGGAAATAAGCTGGTTCCAGAAAGGGTCATTCTCAGAGATGGACTCTGTACCAATAAGTTTCTGCAGGCTCTGGTTCTCTGCCAGGTCACTAACTTGACTAGTGCTGGCTCCCATCTCCTGACAGTGATGTGCTAACCTCTTCAAGGCCTCATCACTCTAAACATCAAACCCTGAGGATCAGAGTGTTATAACACTTAGAAAAACACAATATTTCAAACATTTAGGCTTACCTGGATGGATAGATAGATAGATAGATAGATAGATAGATATACTTTATTGATCCCTAGGGGAAATTCAAGGTCACAGTAGCATACAGACAACACACACACACATTCAATAACAGCAGAAAAAGTAATTAAAAGTATATAATATAAAAAACACACCTAAGCAATAAGGACTGTAGAAGATAAAGAATATACAAAATATACAAAATACAAAATTATACTAAATAAAACTTAATCAAAAACAATTCTAAAAAACAGTATCCACATAGTGGGTGAATAATCAATCAGGTGTGCTTGCAATGACTGAAGCAGGGACTGAGCCTGTGGTTCTCAGTGCATAAGGTAAGGTAAGGTGCTCTGTGTGAATGAGTGTCATGGTGATAGTGCAAATGAGTAAGTCAAACAGTGCAACAGTGCAAGAATAAACGCTTCCATTCCTAAATGCATATCAGAACATTGAATCACACTGGATCAATGATCATTTGAAGATGACATAATAGGCTAAAACTAGAATAAAATAAAAATTTTACAAAGGTTGAATAACCGAGGCAACAAATGGTCAGATTGGTCATATGGTACTGAATGAGCAGAGCAGTGTTTCCCATACATTGACTTATTTGTAGCGGCCCACCACAATATCAACATTGACCACCACACAATGATTTTCCAGGTTGTACTAAATTGTGCTTAAAGCTGGTTAGCATCATAACCACGCTGCGCTAATTTGTTAAAAACTGTTGCAAATTAAAGTTAATTCTGCAAACCTACCACCACAAATAGAATTAAATTCTGTGGGAAACACTGCAGAGGTTCATACTCCGATAAATAGCTTAGCTTGAAGACAGCACAAAGTACAGCAAACACAGCACAAAGAGCAACTGGACAAGCAAATACAAATGGAAGAGTTGACTAAAGGAGTAGGACCAAAAAAGACCATGTGGGCAGGCCATGCCTCAAGACATATCCACTGAAATCCAGAATGCATCCACAAACAAAAAGTATCTGAGATTGATCCAAAGTTGACTTTTTAATGCAATACTTTGCAATCTTACTTCTTAATTATATTCAGTTCCTGCACTGCCCTGCAACTTTGTTAATTCTACAGTGCTATATAAAAGCTGGTTTACTGCTTCTAGTTGAACAGTTACATTTAATACATCGAAAACTTTCCAGAGGTTGCGTGTCTTGAGGGGGAGGACCATAGGGGAGGACGGCTAGGTAGTCAGGTGTCCCGAGACGGTTATAGGATCCCGGATCGAGTCACGGGGACAAAAGACGTCGCAAGTCGAGTATACACACAACACCACTATCTACTTGCATATACTTTCCTGATAAATCTAGTCGTCGTGCATCATGTGACATATTTCAACGGTAATCTCAGTTCCTAATATGAAGTTAATTCCTCGCCTTTATCATGGCAAATGGATTAGGACTTTTGTTTACATAAATATCCACTGGTCAAGACCTTCACAGAACACCACATATGAGTAGGCTACTTCTAGAAACTGAGTCATGGGGCGTGTGCACTGCCCCACCAGCTGGTTAGCTTGCTTGACAACGGTCCTAGAAATCGCAAATTGTCGTTTTGTCTACTGATCATACAAAAGCAATCTAACAAATGACTAACAGCAACATCAGAGCTAAAATACAGCATGCAGCACATCACACTGGTACTAACAAATGCAAACCAACTATTCAGTCTTCCTCACTGAGCTGAACGTACAAAATGCCTTTTAAGTTAGCTTGAGGTTGCCAGGACTGAACAGCTAGCGATTTGATACGACATAATTTAGTTTTGGCGACATAGGCCCTACTTAATTTACCCCTTTATCGGCAACGGACGTTATTCGGTTATATTTTAGTCATCTTACACTGTTGGTGACTCTCGTTCATGACGTTGAGTTGAGTTGAGTTGGCCTAGATATTTAGTCATCCTATCAATAGCTAACTTAACTTGTTAGCAAGAGACTTGAACAGCAGTCTAAACCCAAGATAACGTTATTTATTAGCGAATGACAAGCACGGAAAAATGTGCGCCTTGCCACAACTGACGCCGTGGTAGAAAGTCCGCACATATAATTGATACAAAGTCTCCAGAAACGTTAGTTACATCTTAGGCTAATTTACATAGGCAACGCTAGCAAGCTATGATAGCTTTCCGTGTTAACTCGGTGGCAACTCAGTTATTCTGACTGTATTACCTGGCAAACTGCAGTTTGCGTTAGATGTGGTAGTCTCACAAGTCAGGTGACGTTGTTCCTGCACTGTTTTATAATTCCCGTGCAGAATGTGTTGTTAGTTTATTAATACGCTAGAGAAGTGCTGTAGAAGTATCCAACGTTACCACCACTCATCCACCATATTTCCACGTCGCCACTGGTACTTGCGTATTCGTGACGTCACTACCCAACAGGATCTAGGTGACAGGTGCCAAAACTTACATTTGATTTACATTTATATTATCGCCATCTCCCTCCTGCTTGAGATGTCAGTGCAATTCGCTGATGGTTGTCTTACAAGTACAACAGGGCCTATATAAAAAAGCACATCACAGAGTAACCTGGAGTGAATGAACATCAACAAAAAGACCACAACTACCATTATAACATGTATAGTACAGTAATAGACTACACCGCTTAGTAGTACTTAAATAATATTATAATAGTAGCAATCACAACAGCTTCACAACAGCTGGCTCAGAAAGATCTTGAGGATATTCTGGTCTAAGAAGATAACAAATTGTGTGCTACACAGTGTAACAGAGTGCTTGGAAATGAAAACAATACTGTTAAGGAGATGGAAATGGCTAGGGCATGTATGTAGGAAACCATCTGATGACATCACAAAAGTAGCACTGCGATGGACCGCTGAAGGAAGATGCAAAAGAGGGCAGAGGTGTCAAAAGTATTCACATTAATTACTCAAGTAGAAGTATAGATACTAGGGTTTTAAAAGACTTCTAGTTGAAGTATCAACCCAAGCTTTTTACTTAAGTAAAAGTGTAAAAGTACTGGTTGTAAAACTACTTAAAGTATAAAAGTAAAAGTAATGTCAGAGGGAAAAATGCCATTAAGGACAAAAGCTTAGGCCGCGCCACAGGGGCCTATAGTGCACTACCCCACCTCCCCAAAAGGCCATAATGACTATAATGTTATTAAAATTTGGGACGCACTAGCTACCTGTTTCAGCCGCATATGCCCATTGAAAATGAGCGAATTTTAGTATAATGCAAATACATCAAGAACCATATAAGCGGGGGGGGGGGGGGGGGGAGTATTGAACACATCAACATTTTTTTCAGTAAGTATACTTCCAGTGAGGCTATTCACATGAAATTTTCACCGGACATTAGTATTAACTTAGGTAATCCACACATACATAAAAATCCAAACATTAATATCTAAAAGTAGAGTTATGAGTAAAAAAGTGGAATGGCACAGGGAAAAAGTATTGAACACGCTAAGAAAAAGCAGTACACATAAAAGGCAAGGAATGGCAAGGAACAAACTGGAATCTATAAGTAGTTAGAGAAATTATCCCTCCTATCTGTGCAAATTGATATAAGCTGGGTTAGTACATACTGGTAGGCTAAAAAAAGTTTTTTTTGTTACCAAGGTGTCACACAAGAAACATTTCATGATGGGTAAAAGCAAAGAGCTCTCCCAAGACCTTTGCAACCTTATTGTTGCAAAACACATCAATGGAACTGGTTACAGATGTACTTCAAAACTTCAGAATCATCCAGCAAGCAGTATTGTAGCCATTATCTGCAAGTTGAAGGAAAATCACTGCATCATCAACTGGCCATGCACAGGATCGCCTTGCAGGAAGCCAGAAGGATAGTCAGAAGAGTAGCCCAAGAGCCAAGGACCACTCGGAGAAAGCTCCAGAAAGACTTGGAGGCAGCAGGTACAATTGTTACAGAGAAAATCATGTAATGCACTCCAATGCCATGGCCTCTATGCACGCTCATCCCGCATGACTATTACTGAAGAAAAACATTGAAGCTCGTTGAAAGTTTGCTACACATTTGGACAATCCTATGAAATACTGAGAGAATTTATTCTGGTCAGGCAAGAGCAAAATTGAACTTTTCAGATGTCATACTACACACCATATTTGGAGGAGAAATGGCACTGTGCATCACCCTAAAAATACCCTACCAACAGTGAGGTTTGGAGGTGGTGGCATCATGGTGTGGGCTGTTTTTCATCTCATGGTACTAGCAGACTTCATACAGTTGAAGGAATGATGAATGGAGTCATTTTGTTTCGGGAGAATCTTTACATTCACCAGGATGATGAGGATGAGACATGGCTTGACCTTCGAGCAGGACAATGATCCAAACCATTCAGCAAAGGAAGCTCTCAATTGGTTTCAGAGAAAGGAAATCAAGGCCCTGACTTCAATCCAATTGAACAGTTTTGTAAGTTAACTAAAGATCAGAATTCACAAGATGGACCCCTGGAATCTTCAATATTAAAGGACGATCTGTTTAAAAGAATGGGCCAAACTCACACCAGAATACAGTGACTGATTAGTTTTGTCATACAGGAAATGCCTTGAAGCTGTCATTACGAATAAAGGCTTTTCCACAAAGTATTTAAGAAATTTCAGCAGGTGTGTTCAATACTTTTTTCCTGTGTCATTCCACTTTATTACATAACTCTACCTATGGACTTTAATGTTTGGATTTTTTATATGGGTGGATTATCTGAGTTAATACTAATGTCTGGTGAAAAATTCAAGCACGTATACTTATACAGAAAAAAATGTTGACGTGTTCAATACTTATTTTCCCCTGTATGTGTAGTATTGAGCATTAACATGTGTTTCATGTAGCTGAAGATATGATGAGTTGCCAATAAGTATTAATGGTGCAAAACTTCAGAGGCATGCATGTTATCAATAACCTTTATTGGAATGTAATGTACATCCCAGCTTAGCTGCAGGAATCTGTGAGGGCAACGGATGTAAGATAACAAAATTGGACAAGACAATTGGTGTACCCAGGGCAGGCTTAATGACAATAACCCTTATATGTTTGTTTATATATACATTAGTGTGTATTTTCGGTCAAAAATGACTGGCCATTAGAAATTAACGGTGGAAAAATGGTCAGTGTATAAAATTGAGTCCAGCCACATACTTATTGATCAGATGGACTGTATATGCACTTCTGTACATTAAAACACACACACAAACACACCCTCACTCCCCCTCTTTGCTTCTATGCCAGCCCCCATTGGAACCTTTCCCCAATGGAATCTTCCCCTTTCTGACTTGCATGAGCTCAGGTCAGTGAGGCCTGCAGGCCATAAATACCAAATGGAAGATTAAAATTATATCCAATAGAACACAACTTCTTACAAAGGTCTATCACAACATTAGATGATAATATGTGTGTTACTGTGTATTTATAACAAGTTATAATGCAGCTGTAATTTTTGACCGGGAACACAAAACTAGTAAACATAAAACGAACACAACAGGAGGGTGAAGCAACTTTCAGTGAAAATGTTGCAAAGTCATCTGCTGACAGTGAAGTATGGCAGTGGTGGAGGATTGAGAAGAGACTTGAAAGTTGAAAAAGTTTTCTACTGTCAGTTGTGCTCTCAATCTTGCTCTGATAGAATGTCTTTTTTGCAAGTGTAACAGTGAATGAAAAAGATGATAGCAAAGACTGGTAGTTACTAAGACCATTTCCATTTCTGGATTTACGTAATTTTCTCTCAGCAGCTCTAAGTATTACTATCATTAATATAGT
The DNA here is from genome assembly GCF_046254945.1 of Alosa pseudoharengus. Taxonomy (NCBI): domain Eukaryota; kingdom Metazoa; phylum Chordata; class Actinopteri; order Clupeiformes; family Clupeidae; genus Alosa; species Alosa pseudoharengus. Next base: position 8,910,648 of record NW_027468609.1, on the reverse strand, counting down.
AATAGTAACAATATATCTAGCTGAGTGATAAAATAGTATTTTTTGTAATTCCATCACCTTTATGGAACTATATTGTTTCTTATATCAATTAACATTTGTCAAAATGTTTTTAATAAAAAGAAAAACCTCTAGCTTAGCCAAAAGTGTAGACCCAAAAATTCACCATTTTGGGGATATTATTGAATTTATATTTATTTATATATATTTATATTTATTTATATATTTATATATAGTTTTTGGGAAAATGTCTAAATGCCATATGTTTTAATCTGTTTAAGTTAAGGTACCCAATTTATTTGAACTGTATTTAACCTGTAAGAGGCTTATTAAAGGAAAGGAAATGTAAAATTGTTAGAAAAATACTTAGGGTTTTAAAATCATCAGTTAACCTCTGTAAATATGTATTTGATAGAAAAGGACAGTTTTTTGCTAAAATTACACTGTTTTTACTGGAAATGTCCCCATAGCATAGGAAAAAGTGTGTAAAAATGTGCCATTTTGGAATACGGCGGCCATATTGGATTTTTGGACAAAATTCAACATGCCCCAAGTTTTAATCTGTTCCAATAGGGGTTCTGACCAGGAATCCATGGAGAAAACTTTGCCCAAAAACTAGGCCTAATGTTTCCAGCAGATGACCTGTCTATAGCCTAAGGGCTGAGCTACACCAGGCACGTAACTGAAACGTTCCGTAATAGAATCAAGGGAAGTATAGTATAAGTATATATACTCTTTTGATCCCGTGAGGGAAATTTGGTCTCTGCATTTATCCCAATCCGTGAATTAGTGAAACACACACAGCAGCACACAGTGTACAGTGAGGTGAAGCACACACTAACCCCGGCGCAGTGAGCTGCCTGCATCAACAGCGGCGCTCGGGGAGCAGTGAGGGGTTAGGTGCCTTGCTTAAGGGCACTTCAGCCATGAAGGTGCCTTGCTCAAGGGCACTTCAGCCGTGCCTACTGGTCGGGACTCGAACTGGCAACCCTCCAGGTTACAGGTCAGAAGTGCTAACCAGTAGGCTACGGCTGCCCCGAAGTAGCTATACCCATGGGCGGATTATGAACCTTCGGGCCCCTGGGCCCAGATGTATTAAGGAACCCCCCACTAATAGTCGCATATGTGGGAGGGGGGGGGTTGGGGGTCCTCTGCCAGAAAATTTTTAATTTCTAAATGTGATTTCCTGTATTTTGGTGCATTTTGGGGATGGCCAATACTAAATTCAATCAGATTCATAGCCTACATCCTGATTTGTTGATATTGAGGCAATGATTCCATGCAAAGGCTTGGGCTTCAGGGCCCCCTGACCTCTTGGGCCCCTGGGCCTGGGCCCGGTAGGCCCGTGCAGTAATCCATCCCTGGCTACACCAGACGTGACAGCGGCGCGTACGTTCGAAAAAAATAGACCATTCATCTAAAATGGATTTTACGTGTCGCGAACGGAACGCTTCAGTTACGCGCCTGGTATAGCTTCGCTGTTACGGCCAGATAACTTACTTCCCATAGCATTGGTGTAAAGAATTGGCGATCTTGCAGCGTTTGCCACCTTTGTTGTTCGTGAAATTAAAGTGCTAAAATGAAATGCTTGAGCACCCTTAAAAGCCTAAAATTGCCACTGCATAGAAAATGGATCTGAAATACTTCAAGTAAACATATCATGGATCACATGGGCCAGTGAAGCCTGAGGTCCAATTACGACAAAGTTCTGTCCACATGGAGAAAGTCAGACATTTCTAACCAGCATGCATTGTGGTCAACACAGCATGAACACGTTCAACCAAATCTGCATAGCACTGCATGAATGGGCCCTAAGTCACACTGGTTCTCATTTGTTATGGGGATTATTTAAGGAATGTTATAAAATGAATGGAAAAGTATGGCATGACTCTTTTAACTTAGGCCTATGTGTAGGTCAAATGATGTAAGCAAATGCAAGTGAAAGATTTCCTGGGGATGTCCGCCTCCTTGTTGTCCCTGTCAGGACACTTCAACAGACACAGGCAAGATACAATATTGAAAGAGGGTGGGAATAGTGCAATATCAGTATAGACTGACATTTAAGATAAATATAGTGCAAGGCAGTTCAGTGCAATAATGTATTAATAACAATATCGTAATTGTAAGATTGAAGTATACATGAGATGAGCAGAACAGCCTTGCTTGACTTTGTTCAGTGTAAGGGGGGGGGCTATTTCTGAGCGTTCGACACTGCTTGGGGGAAGAAGCTGTTTTGGCGAACAGTGCCCATATTGTGCCAGAGGGAAGGAGGTTGAACAGTTTGTGACCAGGGTGTGAGTGGTCTGCAGAGATTTTTGCTGCCCTTTTCCTGACCCTGGACCAGTACAGGTACTGGATGGAGGGAAGGTAAGCTCCAATGATCCTCTCTGCAGCCCTAATTGTACATTCAGTCCCTTGTTTTGGGCCTTTTATGATGACCTCAATTGCTCCTGCTCCAATGGATTTTATTTCTGACAACCTGTGAATATTTTTGATATTTTAAGGATGACCTGCATAAATATTGTAGACCACATCACAGTGTTGTGGGATTTCCAATCTCATACCAATATTTGTCCTGATGCACTCCCTCATAGAAATGCACTCCCATTTGTCTTTGACACCTTTTACCATGCTGCAGTTCTTTTTTTTACTCTTTTTAATTAATGTGGAAATATAGACCTGGTTTCTTGTATATGGGTCTTCTTTCTTCTCTTTAGGTCCAGGATTAGTTGGGACTAGATGTCAAATTGCATGATGGGTCTAGGGTCATGAATGTGGTTGCACAGTAGTTGCTACGTTTTTGTATCTTACAAATCATGCCCTTTTTTACCTGACACAGGATTTGATGTAAACACAGGAAAAAAGGAAGAAGGAACCAGGAATTAAACTGAATAGCAGCAGATGTTTTCTTCAAAAGTATGAAATTCTGAAGTAGCCTATAAATCTAGCGGCAGCAAATTTACATGTGGGTCTGGCTCGTCAGGCTAATTCTGAAGTGCATTTTCACAAAATGTTTTACAATTTGTGTCCTGGGAAAGATGATTCATTTTCCAGGACAATCACTCCAAAAAGAAAACAAGGGGAAACCACATGTGACAACTGTAGTGAGCAGGCACATTAGAAATGTGAAAACTGATTTTTGAAAGGTTGTCCCTGCATGTATAGGCAAATTACCAGGACCTATTTTTGAAAGAAGTTTTATTAGATGATCTGGGAGCATACTGGCACCTTTATTCAAATAGCCTAATTTGCAATTTAAATTGGCAATTTCGTCATGCAATTTGAAAATATTATCTCCAATATGTAATTCAATATGCAAAGTGGCAGTTTGAATTATTTTGCTGAAAAATTAGAATTGACATTCTTTCAAACATTGTTTTAGTGACTGCTGAAAATTAGAACACCCACCTTAAAATCCATTTTTCTTGAAGTACATTACATCCATTTTATGGTGGTATACAACATAGTGCATAGAAATAATAACTACAACATTTTACTTCATGATAGTTTGTGAAATATAAGAGGGGGGGGGGGGTTTAACCACACTCTACCATACTGAATTGCATTTCAATTAAAAAAACTTTATTTATCCCCGAGGGGCAATTTCTCCATGCAGGCATAGTGACATAAGACATAACACAACATATAAGACAGGACAAAAGAAAGAACAGAAAAAAAAGGAGAGGGATCGAGGAGGGGCCTGGGAGAATTCAGTTCAAAATGCGAATAGCCTCAAAAGTTAAGCTTAAAAAGGTAGCCTTCTTCCTGTTAGCCAGAGGACAGCGCAGACGCCTGCCAGAGGGCAGCCTTTCAAAAACTCTTTGTAGGACATGGGCAGAGTCTTCTAAGACAGTGTTTCTCAAAGTGTGGTCCGGGGACCATTGGTGGTCCGCAAGCTATCCCAAGTGGTCCGCGAGCAGATGTGGTAAAATATAATATGGATGAGTTTTTTTTGCCATATTGAACCAACTTGTATGTAAATCCAAACAGTTCTGCAACACTGCCTATGTAAGCTACGCCAGTTTAAATCATATGAATCCTCTGACACAATAAGCAAGGTTCAAAGACAATAAACAAGGTGGTTCAGTGAGTAGGCCTATTGTGTAATATACTGCTGAAGTAGGTCTACTGGTTTTTTTTTTAGCTAGGTGGTCCGTGAGTTTTTTTTTTATTGGTTAAGTGGTCCTTGGTCTGAAAAAGTTTGAGAAACACTGTTCTAAGATGCAGTTGGCTTTCCTTAGTGTTGCCTTGTCGTGCAGTGATGTCAGAGATGTCAATGATTTTAGTACATGTGTTCACAATGCTCTGGAGGTGTTTCTTATTTTTCATTGAGAGGGAGTGAAATCAGCATGAAAAGGTCAATAGCCTATACCTTCAATAAATATGGATCTTCTTTCTTCTCTTTAAGTCCAGGATTAGTTGGGACTATGTAGATGTCAAATTACATGATGGGTCTGGGGTGATGAATGTGATTGTGTAGTAGTTGCTACATTTTTGTATCTCTGCTACCAATTAAATACATACATGCCTTTTTTTTTTACCTTTTCACAGACACGGGATTTGATGTAAACACAGGAAAAAAGGAAAAAGGAACCAGGAATTAAACTGAATAGCAGCAGAGGTTTTCTTTGAAAGTATGAAATTCTATTGAAGTGCATTTTGAGGAAAATCAGCATGAAAAGGTCAGTAGCCTATACTTTCAATAAAGGAGGTGTAAAATTTTTAGAATCTTGCTCACTTCAGTGTAGTTTCCTCAAGAAATACTGGCGCTGTTGACATTTTTTCAGAAGCACCCTTTGTGACAAAATGCAGTTTGTCATCAATGACAGTGCCCATATTTGTATTCATATAGCCTTCAACTTCAGCTGGTTCCCCACGGATTGTGGTTGCAGTTTTTTTATTCAGATGGCAATTCATTTAGCAATGCCATCGCATCCCTCTTATTTTGATTAAAAATTAGAACATATTTTGATACATTTTCAAAATGCATGCTAGTTGTACCCTACATTGAATATTCTATTACAAAACCAATTGCCATTTGAGTAAAAGAGACCAAATGCATGAAAAAGACAAGACCCTGAGTGACAACAGAAAATGTCTAATAAGACGGGACTCTGGTGACAATCAATATAAAACAAAGTAGACAACATCTGAATACACATGAACAAATAAGGACTTGATCCGTTGTGAAACTCATTGAAGAACGAGATTGGCCAATCAAGAAACGCCTCTATTTGTTGAAACGCGACTGTGATTGGTTCCTTTGCCTGTATAAGTTCTTTCCGCTTCCTTTTCCAGTCTCTCTCTTGCACGCGTCTTCAACGAAGCAAGGTAAGGACCCATGGCTGACGACTGAAATGAAGATTTAAAACGTTTTTAATAATTTCTAGTTGATTTAAGCACCATGTATTTAAACATAACACGTTTCTGTATTTTACTAGTCATACTAGTGGCCGAAAATCGCAACGATTTAAGAGCCATCCCGACTTAAATTAAATTGCGGCCTGTTCAGCGCCAGCAGCCATGTTCTTGTGCTCGAGTGGCGCCATGTGTCCAGTGTAGCACATAGGCTAAATTGGTGTTTTCGATCAGTCGGTACACTTGAATTTTTCCGATTTGTTATTTGGTAAACTAAATCGTATGGTTTTATGCTGGCGGTGGTGTTACAGTTGGGTTAAACGGTTTTAACTCATGATGTTACTGAAGGCTAAAGTTTGCTGAAGCTAACACGCAGGATCACTTCATAGTTAACATTAACATTAGATTTAATTCACATAGGAAGCTGTTAGTTGGCCAGGACCTTAGCACCTAATGTCTAACAACCTTAAAATATCTATTCATAACAGTTGCAGGTTAAGTTACGGATTAGCTGTTCAGTGCTATACCGTCGTTCCCCCTGCACATAGAAATCTGTTTCCTACTATCCCTGTTTGTCTGCATCCTACGACTACCAGGGACGCTTGGTTTCAGACATGTCCTTAACGGTACATGTACGAATTAGTTTAATCGTAGATGTCACTAAATATTGTACATAAACGTGTAACTAATGCCTCTGTACTACCATTGGTTATAAAACTAACAAATTGTTGTCTTTGCAGCACTCTTCACCTTGTCTTTAAAACGCTAAAGCGATCCTTGGAAGCACTGCAAAGATGCCCAGGGAAGACAGGGCCACATGGAAGTCCAACTATTTTATGAAGATCATCGTAAGTGTTGTCTTGACAGCAGTAATGTGTGAAACTCGTAGGATGTGTCAAATTTATCAACTTATCAGTCCTGTATATAAGGCTTCAAAAATGGAATATTTGCAGGTTAAGTTACGGAGCAGCTGTGCAGTACTGCTCTGTCGTTCCCCCTGCATAAAGAAATTCGATTCTTACTATCCCTGTCTGTCTGCATCCCACGACTGCCAGGGACGCTTGGTTTCAGACATTTCTCATTGTTTTTTGTTTTGTCCCTTAAAAATGTTTATTGTGGCACTAACTGTGGTTTTATCCACCTGGACAGCAACTCTTGGATGACTTCCCAAAATGCTTCATTGTGGGTGCCGACAATGTCGGCTCCAAGCAGATGCAGCAGATCCGCTTGTCTCTGCGCGGAAAGGCTGTTGTGCTCATGGGTAAGAACACCATGATGCGCAAAGCCATCCGTGGCCACCTGGAAAACAACCCTGCCCTGGAGAGGTGAGCGGCATCTTTATATCTGTGATATGTTGACCCTAATTGCTTGTCAAGTGAATCCAGATGCACCTGGCAAGATCCTAATGGACTTCTGATTGTTACTCATGATTGACTATTGGGCTTAATTTTGAACTCTACTTTTCAGGCTGCTTCCTCACATTAAGGGGAATGTTGGCTTTGTCTTCACCAAGGAGGACCTGGTTGAGATCAGGGACATGCTGCTGGCCAACAAAGTAAATCTTCGCATCTGTTTCACATGGTACATGTACAGTAATTTGTACATTTGTGAAGCCCATAATGACCACTGATTTATGCCTAGGTGCCAGCTGCTGCTCGTGCAGGTGCTATTGCCCCCTGTGATGTAACTGTGCCAGCCCAGAACACTGGTCTGGGTCCTGAGAAGACCTCTTTCTTCCAGGCTCTGGGCATCACCACTAAGATCTCCAGAGGAACCATTGAAATCTTGGTATGTTTGCAGTGCTCCTCTTCTCAGTTCATGCTGCTGGATCTGCTTTGGTCAGAGTGCCACAGTTTGGGCATATAACATGCAGCTAATGATCTAACCCATACCTAACCAAACAGTGTTTTGTAGTAGCTGGTGTAAGCTGACTTCAGGCAGCGGCCTTAACCTTGATCAGATGATTGTTTTAAACTAACATTAAAGCACCAATGAGTGACTAGCTGCAGGTTAAGTTACGGTGTAGCTGTGCAGTGCTACCCTGTCGTTCCCCCTGCACATATAAAATCTGTTTCCTTCTATCCTTGTCTGTCTACATCTCAAGACTGCCAGGGACGCTGGGTTACAGACATGTGCACACATACAAATTGGTTTCATTAATGTTGGTTAATATACCCAAGTTGACATGAGGAATGGCTAAGTCTGATCAATATTGACTGAAGACATGGCTAAGGGTTTTTACATTCTATTTAAAGTGATGTCCCAGTTCTCTACACGCTGCAGGATCTAATTTGGGCAGAGCTTCACTCACGGCTTTGTGTTTTTCCTTACAGAGCGACGTGCAGTTGATCAAGCCTGGAGATAAGGTGGGCGCCAGCGAGGCTACGCTGCTGAACATGTTGAACATCTCGCCCTTTTCCTATGGGTTGATCATCCAGCAGGTGTACGACAACGGCAGTGTGTACAGCCCTGAGGTGCTGGACATCACAGAGGAGGCCCTGCACAAGCGTTTCCTTGAGGTGCGTGGACACACTTGACGTGCAAGCTGACCAGATGACTTCAGCATTTTCAATTAGTTTGAGTGGGCTCTTGTTTATGAACCAATGCAGGATATCTACATGGCAACTGTTCAGTGCTGTTTTGTCGTTCCCCCTGCAAACATTAATCTGTTTCCTACTATCCCTGTCTGTCAGCAATTCCACGGCAGGCAGGGACGCTTGGTCTCAGACATTCATGACTTGTTTTCCCAGTATATTACTAACCAAGGTGTTTACTAATGTGCTGAGCTGTGCTTATGTAGCATCTGATGGCTCTAAAAACCTATGCTAATCACAAGTCCTCTTTATTTTTATTCTATATATAAAATGTGTAGGGCGTGAGGAACATCGCCAGTGTGTGCCTGCAGATTGGGTACCCCACTTTGGCTTCCATCCCCCACTCCATCATTAACGGCTACAAGAGAGTCCTTGCTGTCGCCGTGGAGACTGACTACTCCTTCCCCTTGGCAGAGAAGGTGAGTTCACGTAGTTACTACTTAAGCTGTTTAGGGGGGGTCGGGTTTGAAAATGGCTGCTGATCAACCCGTGCACAGAAGTGCCTTTGAATCTATAGTAGCCTAAGATGTTTGGTCTTTGGTTATAACCCTCCAGTAAGTGACAAGTTGCAGGTAAAGTTACAGTGTAGCTGATCAGTGCTACTCTGTCGTTCCCCCTGCACATAGAAAATCTGTTTCTTTCTATCCTTGTCTGTCTACATCTCAAGACTGCCAGGGACGCTTAGTTACAGACATGTGCACATGAATGGGTTTCATCAATGTTGGTTGATTCAATTACATATTCAAATTGGCTTTAAGGGTTGGAAAGTGGCTATTGATCATTCAGTGCACAGATGTGCTTTCTTTGAACCCATAGTAGCCTGGGACGTTTGGTCTTGGACACTAAATCCCTATTCTTGACAATTTCACAAAACCCAGTCAAGAACTCTGACTGATACTTACTAATGATGCTGAAAGCCAGTAGGATCACTTATCTGATGTATTGTTTCTTGGGAAGATGTCTTAAACGCTGTTTTCCTCTCCCCCAGGTTAAGGCCTTCTTGGCTGACCCGTCTGCCTTTGCGGCCGTTGTGGCACCAGTAGCTGCTGCAGCAGAAGAGGCTGCTGCTCCTGCTGCAGCCAAGGAGGCTGCCAAGGAGGAGTCTGAGGAATCGGATGATGACATGGGCTTTGGACTGTTTGACTAAATCAGTGAACTCATGTTCTGTTCTACCAACCAATAAAAGAAACCTCTGAATGACTTTGATTTCTCTGGTGTGATTAATATGAATACAGTTTTAGATACATGTATATCCAATTTAGGAGGTTTTAGAAGTGTTTAAGGAGGATCCAATTTAGGAGGTTGTAGAGGCTGATTATGACCGCACTGTCTTGACAAATGAATTTTAACAGATTTATTTTGTGACATTAAGTTGAGCATTACCTTTTTGCAATGCCAATTGGTTACGAAGTGAACCTGAGTTTGCCTGGTCAAGGCCTTAGTTGTAGTAGGCATCGCAAAAAAAAGTCCCCACCATGCTTGTAATTTTGGTGTGCGGCTGCGCAGTATCACGTTCAAGCGTTTCGCGAAGTGGGTGGGATTTGAGCTGTGGTTAGCCAGCTAGCCTGTGTGTGCTCGCAGGAACTGTTAATCGGCGATGTCGATGGGTGTGATCCTGCTTTAGCTTTACGATACCTTTATAATATACCCGCCGGCAAAGGGGAGAAATTCCAGGAGAAAGAAATCTAGCTGACTCTCAGCCGGGGGAGGGTGACGCTAACTAGCTGCATCCCTGGACAGCTCTTTTTGGCGTTAAACATTCTGTGGGGGGAACAGAGGATACGTCGAATAGTCGAAAACCCCAACCACTGCGATGGCGAGAGACTACGATTACCTCTTTAAGCTCCTCATTATCGGTGACAGCGGTAAGGAAAGCCTGGGGATGCCAGACGGGAAATAGGCCTGTATAGTTTAACGCCACACATTTGTATTGATATTTGGCAGTGGTGCTTCGCGTTTTTTGACAGATTCTTGGCATGGGAATAGTTTTCTACCACTAATTTAATTGGATGATCGAATTAATAAACAGCCTTTTTGTCGGCATGAAAACAAAATGATAAAACGATGCTACTCTAGTTTGCTACCAGTTTCACTAGCAAGTTAGCCTGTCAGCTAGTTAGCTTGCTTGTATTCGCTAGCTAGCAGATAGCTTTCTAGGGCGGGGAGCAAGTTGTTCGGCTTCCTAACCGGTGGTAACATCGATACTGAGATGTAAAAAACCTACTCTGTCGATGTTTTGAATTCTTGTTCAGAAAAACACATTCAGAGGTAACGAATACAGACAAAGTAGTTGCATATACATTACTGTCGGCAGTTAGCGACGGAAGGATAAACCAGTTTGGCAGTTATGCCAGCTAGCTAGCAGCCCTTTTGCTACAAGTAATTCATCTGCCTGCCGGCCATCCTCTTAAATTTGACAAGCTTGATTTATGCCAGCAGCCCCAAGAGAACCTGTTTTGACTATCGTTTTATCATTATCGACGTGCACTCGTAGTTTTGGTTTAAGATTACTTTTCGTTTCAAATTGTGTTTGATAGCTAATTGGTTAACCACTTTGATGAAGAATAACCTGACTACCGCTTGCTAACCAGTGAAGAAGTGTTGTTGTCCTGCTACGTTGATCTGGCCATTACATGGGGCCAATGTTTGTCTGGGCGTTGACTCCTGCCATTGTGTCTCTGTGTTTTGTTTTGTTTAATCCAGCGACAGTGCGTGCGTACTGTGGACCCTTTGATGCATCATTTCACTGTGCATTGGCATCTGTGTGTGATGTTAAGCCATCATGCGACCCTCAACTCTGCTCTGTTTCACAGGTGTGGGGAAAAGCAGTCTGCTGCTTAGGTTCGCCGACAACACATTTTCAGGTAAGTTGTGTATGTGTATTGTAGAAGTGAAGTACAAACCAGTGAAGGGTATTGGATGGTACACTACTAAGATAGATCTTATGAACCAAGCCTGTACATCAACTCTGGCCTCTAACGAAGAGGTTATTGGAGATGTGGTGGCACAGATATTAATGAGTTTCAGGGGGTGTATGTGTGATGTAATGGGAAAAGAACATAAGTATGTGTACAGCAGTAGTATGTATGTGCTTATGCTTAATGTACATGAACACACGATCAAACCTTGTGTGTGCATGTTTGTGCTTTAGGTAGCTACATCACCACAATTGGCGTGGACTTTAAGATCCGGACAGTGGAGATCAACGGAGAGAAGGTGAAGCTCCAGATCTGGGACACAGCTGGACAGGAGCGCTTCCGCACCATCACCTCCACGTGAGTAAAAGCAATGCACGCTGGGTAGCGGCGAACCATGACGGCCACATCTGTCACGGCTATCTGTGATGTACACACCTTTGGGTCTGACTGATGGTGTTTGTGAGGGATGCACTTTGATCTTCAGCCTGTGGAATAATGGCATTGTGGCTCTATTGATGTTGGAGAATTTGGAGAAAGGGGTGGCTATAAGAAAGTGGCCTTGTGTAGAATCTCTAATGTGTTTGAATTTCCACAGACTAATATGAATCACAGGACTGTAAATCGTACAGTCAGCGTGTCTCATTTCAGGGGCTATATGGTTCTAAGGCCTGATTCGTAGACCGGTTGCGTCATAGTAGCGCGACTAGTGCTGTCCCATTTCGTAGGCTCCTTCGAATTCGGCCGACAAACCCACCCTTCTTTTCCCTCCTTAACCTTTAATGTTGAATTTATATCAGTTTAAGTGAAGATCCTCATTGAATCACTTGCCCAAATATTTGTAAAGTTCTTTCCGTAGAATCTATCCTTTTTTATTCTAGATTTCTGTAGATTTTTCTTCTGCACATTCCAGTCATTCACAGAACGCTTTCAGTTAGGAACATGCCATCTCAGCAGACAGCGCTGTGCGCTAGAGAGAGAGAAGCGGCATCCTTTATAGCTCAGTCGCACACTTCCCTTTTTCAGGTGCTGCTTGCCACCACTGTCCAACACTCCTCAATTCCCCTGACTGTATGGTGTGATCCTTGGGCGTGTAGATGATGGCGCACAACAGCGCTCAAGAGCTGCTTGATGTGTACGCCCTACAGGCATGCTACAATGTGTCTGCCAATGTGCATGCCCTACAACCATTTTACATGTGTGCCATTGTGTCTTCGCCACGTGTTGGACAAGAGCACAGAGCTCATGTTTGAACTTGACAGTGGAAATAACTTTTCATTGACGTCTGCTCATAGTAGAGATGAGTGTGGATCACAGGGATTGTGTGTTGAGCTGCCATGTGGATGGGCTCCCTACTGGGCAGCGTACGCGATTACTGGACTGTGCCGTGAATAGCAAGTCTTGTCCGTGTCAGATTGTCGCCCAGGGAATGGACTGTTGCCCTTTGGGAAATGAACTTACATGTGCTGACCTGTGGAAAGAACTCAGGTCTTTGGAGTGCAGCTCATACTCATAGACAGAACAACAGCTCAGCTCTGTTTGCAGATAGACGTGTCATTGTTTCGCAGGTGTTTGTCACACAGATTGGGTGACGTCATTCTGTCCCTGTATACATTATCAGATCCCTGTATGCATTATCAGATTGTTGAGGGGTTGTAAACATTACATAAAGCAATTAAGTGAATTCAGCTGACTTTTTTATGGCATCAAAGTGTTGGCGTCCATAACATTTAGGATTTTTTCTTCTTTGACATTACACTCTTTGCCCTGATCAAGCCATTAAAGGTGTGGCTTTTCGGTATGGGTTGGGTTGGAGTCCGACACAGGTCAACACAGTGGCCTGTGTCCGGGCAGGACTCTGAGACTGACAGGCGTGGGCGTTGTTGTTGTTGTTGATGAGGCCTGATGGTAAGCTGCAGCCATGTGGCATGGTGTCTCATTAGGAGTAAGTGAATTTCAGCCTGGCTGAGCGGCTCTGTGCAAGCCCTCTTGTGAGAGGTACCAGGGGGAAAATAAGCCCTGGACTGGAATTGGAGTAAGGTGTGCGTGTGTGTGTGTGTCATATTTGAAGCTTTCCATTTCTCTTATTTCATTTCATGCAGAATGCAGAAAATGACCATCCCAGTTGTTACTTTCATATTTGTTAGTGAGTTTCTATAGTTCTACAGTTACTTGGCTTTGGCTTCTCAACTCAGGTTATAAGTAAGTATTATACTTATACTTACTTGGCTTTGGCTTCTCAACTCAGGTTATCTTAGGATCATAGCCTGAAAGTTCTTGGTTGAGAAGAACTTGGTCCCCTTAATTTGTAGTCAGCCAATTAGTGAACTTTATGAAGTAGTTAATCCAATGCCTTTCAGTACAGTTTAAAACTAAAGTCATTTGCAGTGTCCCTACACTCCCTAATCAAAATGATTGCCATTGGGGGATGTCTGAAGCTGATATATCTTTGAAATAATAAGGAGGGAGGGAAGCCAGTATATTGCTGTGAGCAGTGTGTTGCAACTTTTGAAGCCGTGAATGTGGATCAATCGGAGAGAGCATAGACTGTCTCCGTACTGGGGTCCCTCACCACTCTCCCCACCCGCCATGGTGTACTCTGCGCTTGGGCGACAGAGACCGGGTATGTCAGGTCACCTCAGACGACGTCTTCCTGTCAGATAGAGAGCGGTTGCTTCTCTGCTCAGGAACTGATGTGGCTTTTGGGTCATGCCTTTGTGTTCTAACACACACGCACACACGCACACTTACAGAAAGGCATACTAAACCACTTCCTCTCACAGGCTGCACTAGTCTGGAAGCTCACAAAATGCCACAGACACAAAGCAAAGACAGACAACCGACTCATCAGGCGTCTGCTCACTCCATTTCCCTTTCCCCATGTCAGATACTACAGAGGGACGCACGGGGTGATCGTGGTCTATGATGTCACCAGCGCAGAGTCATTCGTCAATGTCAAGCGGTGGCTCCACGAAATCAACCAGAACTGTGACGATGTCTGTCGAATATTAGGTAAATTCCTACGTGTCTTTGATATTCTTCCTAGCTTTTCATACTTGACATTGTGTTGATGCAGTTTGTACAAATAAGGGTGGCGCACTCTTTAGTCAGAGTTGCATGTATTTCATGAAATAATTATTAATTAACATTACTAATTACTAATGAATAATTACTAATTACTACTGTTCAACTCCAAAACTTTATATTAATTCCACTTCTCAATGTCTTAGTGGGCAACAAGAATGACGACCCGAACTCCAAAGTAGTGGAGACGGCCGACGCGCAGAAGTTTGCTGAGCAGATGGACATCAGGCTGTTCGAGACCAGTGCCAAGGAGAACATCAACGTAGAGGATGTAAGTCCTGTTGATGGACATGGGGGTGTGGAAGCCAAGTGGGAGACCTGTAGGGAAGGTCGCATGTCATATATTAAAGGTCACAACAGGGGTCATATCCTCTCATGAGGAGGAAGGAAGGTGAGAGGTTAGATCGAGAAACAAGTGTTCATCTCTGCCCTTACACTATTGTTGCCAGGTCAACTCCCCTTAATACAAACAATCAGATGCAGAGTTTAAAATCTGACCTCAGAACAGCAGAGGACCGAGATAAGAGAGCTTGATGATTAATATCACCTCTTGGTGACGTTAACACTGCTGTAAGATATGTGCATGTTGAAGTGCAGACGAAATACAACAACAATTAGTTAATATTGTGTAGTTTGGCCTTCCTCTCAGGGCTACCATAGTGTTGACTGCCTCCCAAAGTAACTGGCTATTGACACATTTGCAGCATGCTAAAACAGACATGCATACCTTTCAAAATGTGACGTCTTAATAGGACAAAGTTTTGGTGTTTCCCGAGTAAAAGCATACAGTGCTGCGAATCAAAGCCTTTTAGTGTTTGTCAGTGCATGATGGCAAGTGTTTTGACATTTTATATTTATGGATCAATCATCAAGCCTAACTCTGTTTTTTGTTTGTGTGTCTGTGCGTATCTCTCTCTTGCTCTCTCTCTCCGTGTGTGTGTGTGTGTTTGTGTCTGTGTGTGTGTCTGTGTCCTGACGGCACCACGCAGATGTTTAACTGCATCACAGAGCTAGTGTTGAAGGCCCGGAAAGAGTCGGTCGCCAAGCAACAGCAGCAGCAGCAGAGCGAAGTGGTGAAACTCAGCAAGAACAGCAAACGCAAGAAAAAGTGCTGCTAACAGACTGGACCCTTATCACACTCTTATCACCCATGCACATGTACACACACACACACACACACACACACACACACACACACACACACACACACACACACACAGACACACACAGACACATGCTTACATACACACAACAGACAAACACAGCCATCATTGAACTGACAGAGAGGGAGAGAAACCAGGAAAGAATAATCTGACGCCAACCCCCAGAGACGGACTCCACTCAGTAAAAAAAGAGAAGAAATATATCTATTTAGAGATTTAATCAAAGAAAAGAAAGAAAAAAAGAAACATGGACTTTTGGGATCTTAAGGACATGTGCAAACTCAAATGTACAGTTTTTAATCAGGACGGAAACAAACGGCGCATCTCCCCGTCTTCAGGGGAACCATCGCCGCGGCGACCGTCAGATTTTTATGGAGATAAAAAATTATATATATTTTTTCTGTTCTTGCATTCGCATTCAAACTCCCCCACCCCATCCCTTACAGCATGCTTCCCTATTTTTTTTTTTTTTATCAATTCCCTCTGAATGCAAAGTTCCAGCAGAGAGACGTCTGTGATCCAAGTCAACTATGTCAGAGTGGACTGTGCTGAAACAAACAATTATGAAGACGATGGGAGCAGCCAGCTGAAAAGTGCTCGTGTCGGAATTCATATCGGCAAAACGGATCCAACAGACCAGCCAACAAGAAATCTGCCATTCTCCTACTTCTTAATGTTTATTATTGGATCCCCCAGTCCTGTCGCCAGTTTTGCTCCCCCCCTTGTGTTTTGGTGATTTTTACACTTTAAATGAAGACAAACTATCTGTGGCCACCATGGACCAATCTCACTCCACCCCCCCCCCCCTTTCCCCACTCTCCCTGCCAATCTCTCAGAGAGAAAGTTATGCCTTTTTTTTTGTTCTATCTTTTCTTTTTGTAAATTTGTATTTTTTTACTAACAAACTACACCACTGTAAAAAAAAACAATCAAAAAAACAAAACAAATGTGTTTAGAGATGAAAAGGTGTTAAGGGTCTAAGCCTGTCTTTGACTACTGCCACAGAATCAGACCTTGGAGCCAGTAGAGTCGCACCAGAACTTTACTGTCAAACCCAAGACAACTGGACATGCATTCTCGTAAGCTGTGCTAACAACAACACCGGACATCTCTGTGTTCTAATAGGCACGGGTTCTAACAGGAAGCAGTGCCGTGGTTCTCTGTGGTAAATGCATTAGCGGTGATGAGTAAGTTGGGCTTGGGTTAGGGCTTCTGCTGATGTGTGGCAGGCAATGCCATGGCACTGGTCACGTGTGTAGGAGACTGAGAAGAAATGTTGGACCTTTGCGGGCTGTCAGTACCACCTTGCAAGCCTCATGCCAAATTCACACACACCTCCGCATCCAACATCTCCATCACTCATACACACACACACACACTCATACACACGCTTGCGTACAGTCATATATATATAGATGTGAGTGCCAGTCAGACATGGATGCCATAATCTCTCTCTACAGGGGCTCCCAGGCCGTAGAAGCTGAGCCCCCAAACCACCAGCACTTAATCTGGGAGAGAGATCACTATGACTGAGTCAGTACACGGAGGGTGGTGGCTTTTGCGTGTTTGGGACCAGGCCGATGGTTTTCACAGGCACTGACCACACTGTGTAGTCTTAAACAGTTGCCATGGGCACGGGCAATATTATGGCCATCTTGAGACTTGAGCATCAGTATGTTTATTATAGAGCAGGCCGCTGATTGACAACCAGACTGGCCAGTGATGTGTGCCAATTACTGGAGAAGCACAGGCGGAAATCCCGTCCACCGCAGCAGCCAAAACAAAAAAAAGGAAAGCTCCTCCATGCAGAACCGATGGCTGAGGGGTTGACGTTAAAGAACAAAATGAACATATCTGAACAATGAAAAGTTTAAACCAGCATGCTTGTAAAAAAAAAAATGCTTTGAAAGGAAGTGTGTGATTAGTTTGACAGCTCAAATGTCAGCATTTCATAGAGCTGTAGAGTGACTGGACAAAGCTTAGCAGGTTGACTTAATGAGTTCCCCGTCACTTCCCCCGAGCCTGGGGTGACGATTACAGTTTTAATCTTCACTGCTCAGACAGCCGCCTTTACAAACCCAGGAGAAATGGGAGCCCCACAAAAAAGCTTATTTACAAAAACATAAAGTTTGAAAGATCATCATCCTGTTTATTTATGTGTGGATATCAATGTTACCACACACTGTGTGCACATGCATATGCACAAACGACACATATACAAACACGCATGTGTGTATATAGACACCGGTATATGCGTCTGTTTTGTGTGTTTCTATATGTGTATGTACTGGTCTGGTGTACACTGGAAAGATGAAATGTTGCCACTCAAGTCATTGTTTGCCCCATCATGAATCTAACCAATAATAAACATTTTAAGAGAATGGATTTATGTTTGATGTTCTTTATATAAAGTTTGTTCTAAATATAGAATATAAAAGCAATGCGTCCTGGGTACCCTTGCGAATGTAATACTATTCAGTGGCCACATGAAGGTGCTGTATCACACAAAACCTTATTAGAGTAATAGGCCTTTCGGTTTGCATCTGCACTACGAGGATCACCAAACAAATAGCAGATGGGCTGTTGATATTCAAAAGCTTGTTATGTTGCTCAAACAAATGATTGTGTCTTTTGTGGGATGTGGTTGGCACTATTTTTGCGATGGTTTAGCATAGCTTCTGGTTGCAGATAGTATCTGTAAGCCTCTGTTGTAACTGAATACTGAGATGTGACCAAATACAGAAAATTAGTAATAACCTTGCATTTGGTATAGTAAGTAGGAAGTTATTGTCATTAGAGGGAACCCATGGCTTAAAAAAAAAAAAAACTAATGCTCTTTCACACACATTTGTGTTGCTGTTTGATTGTTGCATGCTGCACTCATCTTTGGTGTTCGTTTGTATGGGATGATTTTTAAGCGTGTTCTTACAGTCTGCAATGGTAATTATGTGGTAATGTATTAATCATGCCGCCTCTCATCTCCCACTGTCCCCATTTGTTCGTCCTGCTGTTGCGGTGACCTGGGGTCCTGCGCTCCAGTTTCACCATCTGTCACCATGAATAAACACTCGTCGGCTATACGCCCATGTTCATCCATGGGAAATCAATAATCAGTTCAGGGGTGCTCGGTTTCAACCCAGACCTTTTCAGATGCTTTTGTTTCATTCTCTTCCCTGAAATAATATGTAATAAATCTGTGGTCAAGAAATGAATCTGGTCAGAGGCTTAATGAGGTGTGAATAATACAGATGAATCCTCTAAAAGATGCACTTCTGCCAGTCCCTAAGATGCTTTTATATTTCCTCCCACTGATAGGAAGTGGGAATTTTCTGCGGTGAAATATCACATTTGATGTTTTCTCACTTCCCTTTTTGCCTTGTTAGCGTCACGCAGAGCCGTTGTGGAGATGACCAATAGAGAAACAGGAAAGGCTCAGTATGGGGGAGCTCAGCTGTGCTGCGACTTTATGCCCTAATTTTGTGCTACACAATGCAAACATGTCGAGTTATCCTCCGACTGTGCTTGAGGGTTCACCCGTTTGGGGTTTCACTACCCTGTCCCTGCAAAAGCACAGCGCAGAAGTGTTATGTTCAGACACAAGCGCAATGATAGGGTAGTACAGTATACAATTAAACAAACCAGTTTTAAACTTTATTATGTAGCCGTGTAACATGGTTAACATTTTGGAGAGTGTAGTAAATGGACGACAGCTTTTATATGGTAATTTCTACAAGAATCATAAACTGTGGACTTTCATCTGGCTTCAGTTGAGATACCTATAGCTTGCCCCATGCAGAGAAGTGGTGAATTGACACACTGGCTTTCAAACAGTGCGTTTCTGCATTTTTTTTATTTTTGGGCTTTTTATGCCTTTAATGATAGGACAGTGGAGAGTGACAGGAAGCGAATGGGAGAGAGAGCAGGGGTGGAATCCGGAAAGGACCACGGGGCGGGAATCGAACCCGGGTCGCCGGCGTACGGTGCAGGTGCCCTAGCCAGTTGTGCCACAGCTGGGGCCAGCGTTTCTGCATTTCTGTCAAGAAGAACCTAATCTGCCCAGAAAAGATTCTTTGTGAGAGAAAGGTCTCTGTGAAAGAACGAATCGACTTTTCAGCTGCACAGATGAAACTCCTCAAACATCTTCATTTGCCTCTGCTACTCTTTTAACATCAAACTCCAAAGCGACATTTGTGATCTGTGAGTACCAAGAGCTCCAGACCTGTCAAAAATGTCTGAGGACTTCATCTCTATTTGACTTGCATACTGTAGTTCACCTTTCCTCTGATCTGCCTTTGTTTTGTCAATATGCTGGCTGTGCTTGTTAACCTTTCTTGACATGAAGGTGCAGCCAGGTAAGACTGCAGTGCAGCTGCCACAGGTTAAATGGGCATCAGCTGGCAGAGTTGCTCTACAAAAATCTGTGATGTGTTGGGCTGTGCTCCCACTGAGCCAGTGGTGTCGTCTACGTGATACGCAGGACCACTTAGTATACCCACTTAAAAAGCATCACCATCTCAGTATACCCACTTAAAATAGGCAAGAATACGTATTAACATTTGGGGTTGATCACATTATACCCACTACAGCTAACTAGACTACATCACAGTACCCACTACAGCTAACTAGACTACACCACTGCACTGAGTAGTCATGCTGCAGTGCCAAATTGGCTATTCAGCCATCTAAACCCTGTCTTTTTCCACTGTGTTTGTGAATGGAAAGCTGTTTGTTCACCCATTGTTGGCCAAGCCAACTAATATCAGCTTCTAGTGATAAGAGATATATTTTTAAAGTTCACTATCCTTTGTCTTTTCAGTGCTCACCACACAACTCTTGACACACTGAGCATGCTGGACAGGAAGAGTGCATTGACCTCCCCTGAAACACTTCCTGCTTCCTGACACAGGAAAAGACTGAGAATTGAATTATTTGTGCACATTTTTCCGTTTCAAGCCATTTAGCTTCCATGCAGCATCTCAAAGCTTCATTCAGACAATGCTATGTGTGTTGCAAAACATTTGTTTCACAGTTACAGGCAAGCACTTCACTAGACCCTTACCAGACACATGTGAGAGGAACTATGTTGCATACTTTTGAAACATGGGTGACATTGAAAAGCAAGATTAGAATACAGGTCAATTACTTAGGCCTAGCTATTTTTTGTGTGTAGTGTCAATCTACGCAAAATATCTCGACACAGTAGATTAAATTATATTTATACAAAAGGTAATGGCAAACAATCTATTAAATGTGTATGTGAAAAGAAGGGAATCAACCCACCCACTCAGTTCCATAGACAGTAAAAGCTCAGGAGGTCTAGAACTAGTCGAGATTTCCTGTTTGTGTTTATGAAGGAGGAGGATCGTTCAGTTTTCTTTAGCTTACGTCATGTCACAAGCCAATCAGCTCTGAGACGGAACGCGCAAAATTTGAAAGTTACCCGGAAGTCCTACAACGATTTCACTGTTAGTAATGTTTTCTCTTCACGCTGTATTTATTTTTACTCGTCTTTTAACGTTTTAATCGACGCTGAATGTAACTGTTTGGTGAGTCTAATTTAATTCTATTAATTGTTCTGTCTTAATTTAAGACATGGCGATGTTAAAACATTGTGACTTTGAACGATGCTGTTATTTCAGTGGCTAACGTTAACGTTAACTCTATAGCTAGCAACTCAACCTTTATTAAGTCGCGGACTATGTAACATTATGTCAAGCAACAAAAACACTCTTTGGAATTGATATGTCTTCCAATGTTCTCTTGTATGGTCCTCTTGTAGTCTTTGTGTACTTTGAAATACCACCGCATAACCTGTGTTAGGCTCTACACTACACTGGCTAGCTTTAGCCCACTTGAAGTATTTGGCTGGAACTAGATGACCGTTAGCTATGAAGGTGGTCCATTGTGTCCATGTCTCTGAACTTGGGGATTTGAAGATTACGTACAATAATACGACCTTTCGCTGACCTTTCTGTTGAACCCGACATTAATGTATTTTTGGTCCAACGTTGGCAGCTTTTACAGATATGTTGAAGTTTAAATACGGAGGACATGGCAGTGTCAAAGAACTTGCCACATTGGACCCCATCACTAGTCGGTGCTCTCGCCTCAATCACCTATTACAGGTAAGTTTCAAATATAAACAATAATGTTAGAGGTATCGCTGACAAATGTCTCGACAGGTAACGTTAGCTGATATTTCCTAGCTAGAGGGTGGTGTTCATAGCTTATGGGTTTCTACAGTGGCAGCGAAATGTAGGCCTAAATATGTTTAATCTTTTTTAATTCCTTTACATTTCAAATGTTTAAATTTCCGACCTCATAGTTGTCAGAATATGAACTGAATACGTTAGAGATGTGATGGGTTTTTCTTGGCTTTGGGCCAAATGTAAACAGATCCATAATTAGGGGGGCTATTATAGGCCTAACTCTTCCTGGGATCCTTTTATGGTATATTTTCCGTTGGTTTTGGGTCAAAAGTCTTGCTTATCACTCTCCCTGTCATTTGTGTCTGACCCTCAGGGAAGGGGTAGCGTCCAGGCACTGTCCGGCTGCAGTGTTACTCGTGAGGGGCTACTGGAAGCTCTGCTTTTGTTGTACCAGGAGTGCAACTCTTCTGAGCTCATGAAGATCAAACATGTTGCAAACTTTGTCAATAAATGTGAGCATTAATTAATTTATTTTACTCCATCCAATGTCAGCAATAGCACAACGAACTCACAGTATTCAAAGAAGTTTAGTAGCCTATATGTAATTTATAGATTGCTTTTAAGAAAATGATATTAAATATCTATGGTATGGGAGATAAAGATGTCTTCACATGGGAGATCATTGTGTCAGTACAATAACCACATCAAGACTATACACATAATATATACAATGCTTATGTCTTTACAATATTCTTCTGTTTTATTTTGCATGGATGAATAGTCATTTGTATGTATGAATAATTGTTTATTGTGTGATCAGTCTCTGATGTGGTGGCGGAGTTGCGTGAGCTTCAGCCGGGCCCGAGGGACTTTGAGCTGCGGGCTGTTGTGGGGCGAGGTCACTTTGCCGAAGTGCGAGTAGTCCAAGAGAAAGCCACTGGGGACATCTATGCCATGAAGGTCATGGATAAGACAAGCCTGCGCAGTCAGGAAAATGTACGTCTCAAACTGAGAGCAAACTTTCTGTATGAGCACCATGATTATTGTGTACTAGTCTGATCATTTCTATTACAGCCAATGACACATTTTGTTGATCTGCATCCTTGCCTGTTCACCTCCAGGTGGCCTTCTTTGAGGAGGAGAAGGCGATCCTTGCTCTCAACTCCAGCCCTTGGATCCCTCAACTCCAGCATGCCTTTCAGGACAAGGACAGCGTCTACCTGGTGAGGGCCTGTCCCTTTGCTTCTTTTCAAGCGAGACATGATGTGGTATGGAGGATGTTGTATGGTCTGGGGTTGCCCGTGCTGATATGTTAATTTGACTGTGAGCAGTAAGTATGCGTGGTATGGGGTGGTGGTAGTGTAGCGGTTAAGGAGCTGGGCTAGCGTGCAGTAGTCTGAAAGTTGTCGGTTCAAATCCCGGCTTCCACCGTTGTGCCCATGAGCAAGGCACTTAACCCCAAGTTGCTCCGGGGACAATGTGATCCCTTGTAATATAGCTGACGTATGTAAGTCACTTTGGTCAAGAAGTGTCTGCTAAATGTAATGTAATAAAATTATGCATTGCTCTTCTGACAAAAATAAGCGACAGAAAAATAAATGTTTCATGCAGTTCCACCCGAAAGGCTCAGCCAAGCAAGTGATGGAAGTGAGTTAGTTTAAGTCCAGGTCAGGTCACAGGCCCAGAACTAAGCTAACTAAGCAACACATTCGGATCTCTGTGGATGTTTCGTTTTTTTTGTTTTTTGGTCATTCTTGCTATGTGCATTCAGGCAGTTGGTCTGGCTTTGAAGATTTGTCTCTTAACGGTTTCTGGGGTCAGCTAACCACATCTAATCCCCCTCCCCCCCGATAGCTAGACTCCCTTAGCGTGCCTCTTGGTAATTATGAGTGATTCACGACTGCGCCCGCGTACATGATCTCCCGGACAATGCGCGTAATGATGCTCTTCTCTGAGCGGGCACCTTGCCTTTGTCGAAGCTGATGAAACACATTTTCGTCTCTCTCTCCTGACACCCACACCCCTCCCCTACTCTCGCTTGTTGTTAGAGGTCTGTACTTCTCTCTCACGCCTCTCAGTGTGTGCTTCTCCTATCTGAGTGCTTCCCTTTGGAGACCCGCACGCAGAGAAGAGACCGAGCGGTTCCATGAGAGCAGAGAGGAGGAACATGTCACCGCTCAGACGACATGTTAGCGAGGCGGCTGTGCTCGTTTTCTTCCTTTCATTCTCATTGTCCCAAATTTCTTTCACATCATTACTGCAGCTATCTCTACATAACTAGGCTGACCTCTCTCTCTTCTCCTCGCTCTCTCTCTCTCTCTCTCTCTGTAATGTTAGTATTGAGATAGTTGGTTGATGGCTGTTTAAGAGAGCTTTATTGCGAGGTGAGCTGTGTTTGCACTTTTCTTGCAATCAGACGAAGAAGAGATGTATGAGACCACGCAAGTTGGGGAGGGGTAGACAAATGAAAGGCATACACAAGAGAGGCGAGAGACAGTTTTCATAGTCTTGTGGCGCCTGGTGTAATGTTTTGTGGTTTCTGCCCATTATTGTTTTTCTTACCCAGTATGTCTCTCATCTATTTGAAATGTCTGGACAGGAACACAGCAGCTCGGCATCAGTGAGGGGCACAAGTACAGCCTGTACTGTTGCTCCTTGCCGGTGCAACTGCAGTGGAACTGATTGCTATTTACCTTATGTCCAATAGAGGGGGCTATGCATATTGATTCAGCTTTTCATAAACAAAGAGGAGAACATGAACACAAATGTTGGTTTCTATGGGCAAAAGAAAACTACTTTTCATACATGTCACCTTGTATACAGCAGACTCATAATTTCACCCTGACCCACATGCTGCTCTTCTGCCGGCACTTTGTGTTCTTAGTCTTTTACACACACACACACACACACACACACACACACACACACACACACACACACACACACACACACACACACATACACACACTCTGACAATGAAACCCACATTACACTGCCACATTATATTCTGTCAGTGAGACCGTTTTCAAGGAACATCTGTGTCAGGTGAGAAACATGCTGTCAACATAACTTCAGCAGACACACAATAGACATTTTTACACTGCCGGATTTGCCGCAATATATATGGCCTTTTTGGCGGAATGCCTGCCGATTTTTTAAATACACCGAGGCGGAACGGGGGGTTGACGTGGCCCGCCAATTTCACCACCAAGAAGGGTAGCCACAAAAATGAAACATTTTGTTTCATTTCAAATTCTTGCAGCATTCCAAGCATTAGCACTGCAGGTCCGCGTTCTGTGCTGGATTGTGCTCAAGATTTATAGCCTAGTTTTATATCAGGCAACATATTAACACCCATTAATATGCCAAGTTATAATGGCGCAAAAAAACTGCACACTATCACACAGGTCTAACTAAATTCAACATTTTCTCCAGAAACACTTTGTTGTAGCCTATATGGACCTGGTAAACCAAAACTTGCGATGGTAGCAGGTTTAACCCTTACAAACGGTCATAATATGATAGCAGTTTCTGGCATCCATTAGAAAAGTATTTTAAAAAGAATGGCCAACATCAGGGCATTTCAGGGAATAGCAACGTCTTCTTCACTAACGTGACCCACAACTTTATTTTAATATATTAATTTGATTAACAAGCTACATGGCGAATTGAAGAGGCTTTCTGTTCATTGTATCACATTTTATTTTCAGTTGTCAAAAGTGGTGGGGGCAAAATTAGAGATGGCCAAATCTCCAGCTAAACTGATGTATGTCAAAGCTACTGTTGTTTTGAAAATCATGCATGACAGGGGCATTGTTTGTTCCCATGCGTTACTCTTCACACCCAAACGTCACGCTTCATGTTGCTATTTGGTCCTGGCTCCTCAACATGCCGACACGTATGTAAACACTCACTCCAAGGCGGCAGTTTTTCACCTCCTTTTTAGACAGATAATGCAGCATAGACGTCTCTTCTCCCTGTGAATTTTGCGTGATCTCTATCTAAAAACAGCTGATATCTGTCACGACCAGCCTTGCTAGCTTGACCCCTGGAGACTCTACATCTCTGCACCAAATGGTTGAAATGGTGAATGAATCAGGAGGGTGTTGGTTCATTATAATGGCACAATGCATCATTATGTTCTATGCTTCAATGGCAGTGATACCAATTGAAACTTGAACCCACTCCTTTGCCTAATAGATAAACAGTGTGTGTGTGTGTGTGTGTGTGTGTCCTGTGTGTGTGTGTGTGTGTGTGTGTGTGTGAGAGAGTGTGTCAGTCAGCGAGAGAGGGATCAGAAGAAAGAGTGCACGGGCAGGTGACTACATGTCTTCTCAGGCTCCACCCCGTGTGGAAATATGCACAGTTATTCCTGGGAACCCCTCATCAGAATTCCACAATCTGCCCCGGCGCTCCTGCTCTGGTTGAGGTGCGAGCCCTCCTGCAGCGGCAGAGGGATTGGGAGAGAATGGAGATGTTCTCCCCCGGCACAATACTCCGACAGCAGCAATTGGAAATTGTTCTCCCATTCCTCTGTCTTTGCACACCACCACCACCATCACCGCACATCACACACACATACCCCACGCTTTCACTCTCTGAGAGGGGGGGGGCGGGGGAGGGGGCTCACTCTCAGTCCGTCTTCACTCTCAATCTTGGGCTCCAAAGACCCTCGGTACCTTGTTGCTAGGTAACATGGCTCAGTGTTGCCTTTCATGCTCTGGCGCCTCTCAAGTTGTGTGTGTGTGTGTGTGTGTGTGTGTGTGTGTGTGTGTATGTGTGTGTGTGTGTGTGTGTGTGTGTGTATGTGTGTGTGTGTGTCCATGCTGGCACTTATAAGCCCCTATATCAAAGCGTCTGTGTGTGTGTGTCCACGCTGCCACTTATAAGCCCCTATATCTAGATGTAAAGGGAAAGAAGGCAGTAGTGAAAGAAAGCGTTGTATGAACAACAGGTATAACACACATGCTCAGTCTAGTGTTACTGGGCAGCAGATATGTGTGTTCTGCTATTCTAGTCATGTCAGATGGTAATCTGGCGGTGACATAGTGAGTGCTGTCATGAAAGTGTTGCTTTTGTATGTGTTTGTATAGGAGGTGACTTATTTGAGTGTCCATCATTTCTAGCTCACAGCCCAGAGGTGCTGAAGAGGTTCCTCCCCAGATTCCAGACTCCAGATTGATTTAGTGCAATCAGATGAGACTGGTGTCAGCTAGTGATGTGAAAAGCATCTGAGATGAATGTTTTCTGTGTATTTTTTTTGTCACCCTGGAATATCACACTGGTTTGAGTTTATAGGTGTGTTTACGTGTGTGTGCATAGGTGTGTTTACGTGTCTGTGCATAGGTGTGTTTACGTGTCTGTGCATAGGTGTGTTTACGTGTGTGTGTGTTTACGTGTGTGTTTACGTGTGTGTGCATAGGTGTGTTTGAAGGACTCAGTCTGGGTTGTCTGTATATGAGTGAATGAGTTTGCAAGGGCTGCCTATATTTGTGTGTGTTTTTTTTGTGTGTGTATGGGTGTTGCTCAGTGATCTGTTGCTCACGTTACTCACATGGCTGCACAGGATATGAATAATGCAAAGACGTTTTGGATGGTGTCTAAATGATTATGGTAATTCAAGTGTTGATGCTGTCGAAACAGCCAGAGTCATGGAAAGTGCTTCTGGAGTTCTGATATTGCGCGCATGAAAAAAACAACTCCAACAACAATATGTGCATCTGCACTTTTAGCCTTTTAATGAGCCGTTCATCCAAAAGTCCTTTCCTTTATTGATGATATATGTTCATAATAAGGGCATGGAGACAATGCTTAAGCATGGCGGACTCATTTATTTTGCATGTTTAATTTCCACCGCTTGCATTTCGGGTTTGGATTTATATGTGTGCCAGATCTTCATGTCCCTGATTTTGTTGCAGAAAAAGGGCTGAAAATGAACATGACTCATTTTCTCAGCTGAATGAAATGGTGCAATTACATGCTGCTCTTTACTGATTACGGACTTCAGTGTGCACAGCCAAAGAAAGCTCAGAAAGCGCAGCGGCCTCTTGTGCAGGAAGCTATAAGGGTTTGGCCATTCAGTAACACATGAGAGTTGGATCTGATCAGCATGGCCGCCACCGAATGCTAATGGTTATTATTAGCCTCGTCTGTCTCCGCCATTCAACTCTCTGGCAGCAGTGCTCTTAGCCCCCCCCCCCCCCTTCCGTTTGTTACATGTCTGTGTTGTTCACATTGGCCTGTTTCTCCCATTCATGTGTGTCTGCAGCCTTACTCTGCATTCTGTGCCAGAACTACCCAGTTTAATAGTCTAATAGCCTAATTACTCTCAAACTGAATAAGCAGCCGCCAAGCACTTTACTTCTGTTTGCTCTGCCGGTGATTGGCTATGAAGAAATGGTTAATGCATCTATCACACTGAAACAGTGAAGAGGGTGGGGTTATGGGAGAGGAAAGTTGCGAGCGGTCATTATTATGCATATTGCTAATAGCGTGCTTGTTGTGGAGAGCAGGATGAGTGATCGTGTTCTCTCTCTCTCTTTCTCTCTCTCTCTGTGTGGAGAGGTACTCCACTGAGTTTTTTTTTTGGAGGGAAAAAAACTCTCAGGGTGTATTTAACCTTTTATGGCTGAATTTCAAACGCATAAATGAAGACAATTAAATTGTGCATCATTAATAGTTGAAGAGGAAATGTCAGCGACTGGCTCTGTTGCCATGGAGACCGGCTAAAGGTAATGATATATTGGGAATGGTTCATGTGAAAAGGGACAAAAATAACCCCGGCGTTATAGTTTTACCAGCAATTCACCATGTGGAATTGCTGGTAAAAGTGTAAGTGTGTGTGTGTGTGTGTGTGTATGTGTGTATGCATCTGTTCCATTTCCTCCTATCTGACATGCTATTACATGTCCCTCAGACAATCTGTCACATGTACTGGCATAATAACAGTATGAGGCTGAGGCCGTTTATTTATAAATAGCACAGGTCAGTCAAACACCATTCTTTGCTTTACAAAGGAATAATAATAATTTAGATAACAGAACTCATTTTTTACCCAGTCCACTTCGCAGACCTTAATGTGTCCCAGAAAGGCTTCATTTAATGGCCAAGTGAGTTCCAGAGTAGATATTAATCTAATACCCAACTCGATGGAGAGAGAGAGAGAGTTTTTCAAAAGGTCATCCTTTCTTTTCATTCTAGGCGGAACCACGTTTAACCGTCTTACGGTCTCACTGAGATTATGCAGACACTGTTACAGTATGTAGTATCTGTAGGAGTGTTATGCCTGCATCCATTTAAGATATGTTTTCATTGTCAGTCTTCCTCTATTTTTTTCTTGCTAGGCCTAGACATGTATGGATTTTTCCCAACAAAGTGATACACAGTTTTGTAGTTCTATGCCACTCTGTATTACCTACTACTACTGTTATAACCAAACCCACTCTGAAACTGACTCTGACTTCAACCAGACAGGCACTGTAACGTTTGAACCTGTCGGTGGCTGTTCTCAGGTGATGGAGTACCTGCCTGGTGGTGATTTGATGGCGCTGATGAACCGCTACGAGGATCAGTTTGATGAAGCCATGGCTCAGTTCTACCTGGCCGAGCTAGTCCAGGCCGTTCACGCGGTGCACCAAATGGGATACGTGCACAGGTGAGCGCTGCTGCTGCTGACCACTCTCGATCTCATGGTCTCCCTACACTAATGCCTCTCCTTGCAAAAGGGTTGCAAAATTCCGGGAATTTTCAAAGTTGGAAACTTTCCATGGGAATTAACGGGAATATATGGAAATTATCGGGAATAAACTGGGAATTTTTAATATGGAAAGTTAGTCTATAATGGGACTTAAATGTAGTGGACAAAACCCCATCTTGCAGCATAATATTAGTTAAAACAACCTGATTTAATGCAATTTCAGTCAAATTTCTACCCTGCACATACGTCAATCCCATGCACACAGCAATCAGCATAGGCTACTAGACATAAAGGAAACCTATGGTGCGTTCATGTGCATTGGGAAAATAAATTCCCAGTGAAAATGTCATCTCATGTGGGAATAACTGGTGTGAAACTGGGGGAAGTTTGCAAACAGAGTTGCCCAGTTATGGGCTTATCGTCCCTTTTGTCCTCATTCAAATGGGTGTACGTCATTTTGCATAAACTGTAATAGGACGATTAATCTGTCTGATTAAGCTTGACAATTTATATACTGTATAATTTACATAATCTATAAGGTTTGGTTGGGGTGGTATGTTGTGTCATTATATTTTTATTTGTTTTACCATTTTCTGGAATTCTAACTGAACAAACTGATAGTCAGTCAATGTTCCAACCAATTGGATTTTGTTGTTGAGTGGCATGGTGTATCTTGGGCAGTTCAGTGGTTTCTGTGTTGCTATCTTAGCATGCTAGTAAACCATAGGCAGAGAATGGGATTCCCGCTAGCATGGTAGCTAGCTTTGTATGCTAAGCTAAGCGAAAATACGAACAAACAAATCATATTGCTTATTACGAAACAAAATGTTAATGTCTGTATATGAAACAGTAAGAATTACCAAAAATTCCCAGTTAATTCCCATAAATTCCCATTAATTCCCATAATTTCCGTTAATTCCATGAAAGTTTCCAATTTGGAATATTTCCAAAATTCCCCAGCTTAACTTCCCATGGAAAGTTTCCGGTAAGTTTCCGGAAATTTTCCGCCCCTTTGCAACCCTAAGTATAAGTATATATACTCTTTTGATCCCGTGAGGGAAAAATTTGGTCTCTGCATTTATCCCAATCCGTGAATTAGTGAAACACACTCAGCACACAGTGAACACACAGTGAGGTGAAGCACACTAATCCCGGCGCAGTGAGCTGCCTGCAACAACAGCGGCGCTCGGGGAGCAGTGAGGGGTTAGGTGCCTTGCTCAAGGGCACTTCAGCCGTACCTACTGGTCGGAGTTCAAACCGGCAACCCTCCGGTTACAAGTCCGAAGCGCTAACCAGTAGCCCACGGCTGCCCCCTATGGCAGAGCACAAAGTGTCCGTCATGGGGGGAATGCCCAATCTCTTTAGCCTTGCAGGTGTGGTAACTGCAGGTACCTGTCAAGTGTCCTGTCTGTAGTTTAGCAATGACCACTGCAGGTCATTTACCTGTGCACAGGTACACTGTCCTGATGCACAGCAGTGTTTCCCATACATTGACTTATTTGTGGCGGCCCACCACAATATCAACACTGACCACCACACAATGATTTTCCAGGTTGTACTAAAAATTGTGTTTAAATATAGTTAGCATCATAACCACGCCGCGCTAGTTTGTTAAAAACTGTTGCATTCAAGTTAATTCTGCAAATCTGCCACCACAAATAGAATTCAATTCTGTGGGAAACACTGCACAGTATGTAATTGTGCGTAGATGTAGATTTATGCAGGTAATTACTTATTGACTAAACTTGTGGCATGCTTGAACTTTGCAAAAGAAATGAGAAAAAACTGTAACTCCTCTTGATGTCAGTAGAAATATGAGATGCCATTGAATCCATTCACTGCCATTGTTCTCCTGCTTGTCGCTTTCATAAAGCCTCAATTGTTCTTCACTTTTAACTGACTACTCTGCGTCAGAAGCCTGTTTTCTCTCTATTTCATTTTGCCTTTTGTTTTTCTCTTCCCCTTTGTCCCTCCTCCACTGCTCCTTTCTCCGCTCCTCTCTCTGCAGAGACGTCAAGCCGGAGAATGTGCTCATCGACCGCACAGGACACATCAAGCTGGCGGACTTCGGCTCGGCCGCCAGACTCACCGCCAACAAAACGGTAACCGGCCCGCCCGTCTCACTTAGCCCAGCCCAGAAAAAAAACAATCCCTCACGCCGTGTCCAATTGTTATCGGCTCGGATGTAAAGTGGTGACGAATGTGATTAATTACAGTGGCCATGCCTATTACAAGGGAGCTGTGGGAGGGAGATGAGAGCACAACAGTGTTTTTTTGTGGGATAACAGCGATGAAGAGTGGAATGCACAAGACTACCAGTGTCCTACTTTGGTCTTTTTGTGAACACGTGTATTGTCATGACTTGCGTTATCATTTCATTTTGTTTTGTTCGTTAATGATTCGTGTAACAGTCATGGCCAAATTAGTGTCAATTGTGTGATGATTTGTTTCTAAAAATGCCTGTCATGCTTGATCAAGCCTGTGATTGGAAGCTGAGAAATGAGTGAGTGAGTGATCATTGTTTTTCTCCCCTCGCCTATTGATAGGTCGGGTCTGCCATGCTTCCTGCTGGTACCCAGGACTTCCTGTCCCCTGAGGTGCTGGCCTCGCTCAGCGGGGGGCAGGTGAGCTACGGGCCTGAGTGTGACTGGTGGTCCCTGGGGGTCATCGCCTACGAGATGATCTACACGAAGTCCCCCTTCACTGACGGCACAGCCACCAAAACCATCCACAACATCATGAACCACCAGGTGGGTCAGATATTACAGATATTAACAGAAAACCCAGGAAGGTCTTTAATCATCCTATTTAATATTCCAAGTCTTAATAGAATGGTGCTGCATAGGGTTAATGTGCCAATCCCCTCTAGTATTTCTTTGTATTCCCAAATGAATGCTAGTAGTGAATGATGGTGTGTTAGCTCTTCACTGTGGGACTATTAGGATGCACACAAGCTCTGTTAGCCACCATTTCAGTAAAATGTGAAGTGGTTGATATAGTTATAGTCTATCTCAGAGCGGGTGTACTGGTTCAAGCATAGCAGACATAGCACATGAAAAATATGACCCGTATGGTAAGCTATTTGTTTCTATATGAATATGTGTGTGTGTTCCCATGGACCTCTTCAGCGCTACCTGAAGTTCCCCAATGAACCGAAGGTGAGCAAGCCGTTTGTGGACCTGGTGCAGAGCCTGCTGTGTGGGGTCAAGGACAGGCTGGGCTACGAGGAACTGCGTTGCCACCCTTTCTTCTCCACTGTGGATTGGACCTGCCTCAGACAGGGTACACACATACAGTGCAGACTATTACACACACACACACACACACACACACACACACACACATACACACACACACACTAGACATGCCTTGACCTAGATAGACAGTGTAGGTGTTGTGTCTTCAGTAAGGCAGGCACACATCTTTGATCCAGATAATGTTAACTCACCTAATAAATCCATGCTGCCACGGGACATGCCTCAGGCCAAGAACACACAAAAACACGCTTGATTGGTGCCAGATGAGGTAGAGATAAACCCGTTCACAAAAGCGTGCCACATCCACACACCTTTACATACTCACAAACTTTTACACACACACACACACACACACTCTCACACACACACACACTCACCTTGCCAATCAGTAGAGCCCTGGAGGTTGATTAGCAGAAAGCCGCTGCAGTGCCGCTCCACACGTATCCCTCATCAGTGGAGGGTTAGAAGTGGCGATCCCTCGTTCCCCCCCAATATAGCTCCCAAAATGGAGACTAATTTCACCTTCTCGCTCATGGTGGAACCCTGCTTATGCAATCGATCATGATTACAGCAGAGAACATGATGAGATACCTCCCTTCTCTCTTTCCCTGGAGAGGTGGATGTGTGCATGGCTGTTATTCTGTGTGATAATCACACACACACACACACACACACACACACACACACCACTCCCTTTCCCGAAACAGTTCATGTATGCCTGCCTCTAAAACAGAACATTGATGTTTTTAATTGTGTTATGTGGTAAACCTCCGTGTGTGTGTGTGTGTGTGTGTGTGTGTGTGTGTGTGTGTGTGTGTGTTTTGTGTTTGTCATGGGTGGATTTCCTCTCTGTGCTGGGAGGGTAATTGGTGGGCTCGGCTCTTCAAGGGGGAGGTATTTCTGTGTGTAATTGGCGTTTTTCCTGTTTAATGGAGTGTGATGCTGTTACTAGTGCTGTTTGCACACACACACACACACACACACACACACACACACACACACACACACACACACACACACACACACACACAGATTGCTCTGCAGATTGTGACTCTAAACTTAAAGGCTTGGTCTCAGAATTAAAGCTATTAAGCCCCCGGCACATAAGGCTGAGCATTTGTTCCCAAAACTGCGCGCGTAGAACTAACTATGGGGTGCAGTCAGATGCTTGCATGCGTGCACAGACACACACACACACACACACACACACACACACACACACACACACACACACACACAGATGATGGTAATTTAAACCATGCATTCATGTTTTTAGTGAAAATATAATACACCTTGCGCTATACATGCAAGTACATTGTGTTTGTTATGCAGTGTCTGCCCCTCCTTTGTTTCCTACACACGTGATCCTCTCCTGCTGGTGTGTGAACAAACCCAGGGGTGGGGTAGTTCTGGCCGCTGCTCGGCCACATACAGATGTTCTATGGGTCTCCTGCACCGCTTAGTGGCATCCAGTAATGAAAGACACACTTTATATATATATATATATATATATGAAAAAATATTCAATTATGCTTAAGTAGTTCTGCGTACAGTACATAAAGTGAATGCAATGCAATGAATGCTCTTATGCAATGTGTGCACACCTCACCGATGCAGACAGTTTACACAGCATTAGCTTAGCGTGCATAGTATACATACACACACACCTTCTGGCTGAAGCCACACACCACTGGCTGGTTTCTGGCATCAGCTATTGTGAGATAATGAGATTCTCCCCCGTAGCTGGCTCCAAGCCAGAAGCCTCCAGAGGCAAAAAGAGATAGAGGAGAGGAGAGGAGAGGAGAAGAGAGGCAGGAGAGGAGGAAGGGAGGGAGGGAGAGAGGGAGGGAGGGATTGTGGTTGAGTGGGCAGGCTGAGGTGGTATCTGGCGGTACTTTGGCTCACGTCCCTGAGAGCCATATGGATCACATACAGCTGAGAAGCTTGTCAATTTCAATGGATGGAAATCAATGTAGCCCCGCTTGCACTGAACCCGTCAGCATCCCAGTCCTAAAGACATGCAGGACGATCACCAGCTCCAGTGTGTTGTTGAGAGGGTGAGATGAAAGCCATCTCGCCTGTCTCTCCTCCTGGAGGGATGGATGAACCGACGACCGGATGGGAGGATGAGTGTGAGACTTAAAGGAGGGAGGAAGAGATGGATAGATGGATGGATGGTATTAGTGGATGGCTGAGTGTGCGGTTTGATGCAGCAGGATGCACCGCTAAATTGAGGGATTGATGGAGGCATTATGGTCAGAGGCAAGGAGCTCAGGGTGCTGTGAGGGATGGGTGGTGTTGGGTGCACTGGTGCCCTGGTCTCTGCTCAGCCCTGTGGGATGATGGGTTTTGTCGGCCGGCAGAGCCAGGGACTGAGAGCTCCGTTTTTGGCTCCCATCACAGCTTCTTTTGATGCTGAAGCGTGTGTGTGTGTGTGTGTGTGTGTGTGTGTGTGTGTGTGTGTGTGTGTGTGTGTGTGTGTGTGTGTGTGTGTGTGTGTGTGTGTGTGTGTGTGTGTGTGTGTGTGTGTGTGTGTGTGTGTGTGTGTGTGTGTGTGTGTGTGTGTGTGTGTGTGTGTGTGTGTGTGTGTGTGTGTGTGTGTGTGTGTGTGTGTGTGTGTGTGTGCTTTTTCCTTCCATCATCATGCACTTTGAAAAAAGCCATTATCCCTCCTCCTAGCTCTCGTACTGAGACAAGGTTCGCCACCTCATTCACAAACAAGCCCCGTAAATGTGCTTTTTAATGACGGGCTCTTTGTCCTTATTTTTAGCCCCCCTCTCTCTCTCACACACACACACACACACACACACACACACACTCTACAAAGTGGTGATATTTCAGTATTGCATTATTCTCACTCTCGGTGCATCCAAACAATGGCTCCTGTTTGTTTAAGGACCCCTCCCCTGTTCAGTGTAAACATTGTCCGTACCCTCTCGCCCTCACACAGCACATCACCGGTCAAGAAAGCACCTGGGTCTCCTGAGGGTTAAAGAGGCCGTCAGATGAGACATACGGCCCCAAATATTGAGCGCCCGCTCTCACTCACACACACACACACACACACACCCTCACCCCCTCTCTCTTTCTGTGGCGTCTGTCAAACAAGCACTTTGTGAGATGCCGATAATATTTGTGCGCATAACGGTAAGAAGAGCTCACTGTGACAGGAGGAACAAGATGGAGTAGGTCGATGGGATTGATTGGCCTCAGAATAATCAGGCGTTAAGCAAAACATTCCTTGGTGGTGAAAACCCACCGAACAAGGGATTATACTGAAGGGATTATACTGATGGTAGATACACATTTTTTTATTTTTTTATTATTTGGATCTGAAGGACAGTATCAATATGCCAAGCACATACAGAGCTGGTATTGTTTTTACATTTGTGTGGGTGTGTGTTTGTGTGTGTGTGTATGAATGAAAGGGGGTAGTGCAGATAGAAAGCTGGGTTTTGGCTGTGACTCAGACTGATTAGCTGGAGCTGCTGCAGAGAGAGAGAGAGAGAGAGAGAGAGAGAGAGAGAGAGGGTGAGCAGGAGGGAGAGGGAGAAAGAGAGCGAGCGAGTGTGAGTGTGTGTGTGTGTGTGAGTTACTGCACTACAGCCTCATAGCTTAGCCCCCTCTCCTCTCTTTCCTCTCTCTCTCCCTCCCTCCCTCCTTCCCTCCTTTCTGCCTCTGTCTTCTCTGTTTTCATTTTGTGCCTCATTCACCGTTCATCCTTTTGCTCTCGTTGCTCCTCTGCATCTCTCTCTCTCTCTCTCTCTCTCTCTCTCTCCTCTTTCCCCCCTTCCACCCTCTCCTTCCCCTGCTCTCTCTCTCTCTGCCTCTCTCTCTCTCTCTCTCTGTCTTCAGTGCTCCCTCCATTCGTTCCTTCGCTCCGAGCCGAGGATGACACCTCCAATTTTGAGGACCCGGAGAAGCCGCCACTCCGGCCGCTGGCTGCCCAGCGAAACTCCCCGCCAGCGGGCTTCCAGGGGCAGGACCTGCCCTTTCTAGGCTGGTTCTTCAGCAAGACGCTGACCACACTGGCCAAATCCGAGTGAGTACCTGCACTCTTCTCTCATCGCAAGCCAGGGGAAACCCCTGATGCGCACACACACACACACACGCACGCACGTACGCTCACTCGCATCCACATATATACATGAAATCATTCACTTACATGCGACTCACATCCTTATCCTTTTAAACACACACACTCACACGCAGACACACACTCTCAGTCCCATTCTCTAGAGTTTTGGCGGTCACAGGTGGCAGATTTAGGACCTAAGCATGGACAAAGCGAGGTGCATGGCCACGCCGAGGGTCTGGTCACTGGGCAGCGCTATCAGTGACTTGGAGTGACAGGTAGGCAGGCAGCGCTGTATCCACGCAGATTCTCAGCTTGGGCTGCGTGCAGAACAAACACGGGAGGCTGGGCTGTGCGCTGCAGCAGACCCTTCCCCCGATTCACATGCACAGGGTGGTCCAGCAGCAGTATTTCACACACATACACACACACACACACGCACACTCAATAATACACACAAAAGCATGCTGTGGCGGGAGTGAGTGAACGAACGAGAGACTGTTTGAGCTCAGGGCAGCTCACAGGCGGACTCCTATTCAGGTGGACGGGAGGACGGGGGCATGAGAGGCTGAGATTACAGGGGCTCCAGCGGAGACCGTACACTTGTGTGTGTGTCTGTGTGTGTGTGTTCTCAGCGGAGGCTGTGTGCACTGTCAAACTGTGGCTGCTGTTACCAGGGTCCGCTAGCTGATTCATTGCTATTCCAATAGCCTGTGCTACGGGGAACATAAAGATCCTGCCCCTCACCTTGTATGTATAGTGTGTGAGATTCAGAGAGAGATTTGTATATGGGGTCTGTGCTTTGATTTGTTGTATTTGATTTGTTTGTGTGTGTGTGTGTGTGTGTGTCTGGTGTGTGTGTGTGTGTGTGTGTGTGTGTGTATGTGTGTGTTAATGTTTCCAGAGATCAGATGGAATTCCCTCACCTCAATGTATGTGCTTGTGTAGCTGTGTGTGTGTGTGTGTGTGTGTGTGTCAATATGTTCTGTGGAGATCTCTATAGAACATTTCCTGTGCCCCATGGCTGCATGCTGCATACACTGCTGTGGCTGGCTGACTTGCCTTGTTTATTGTTGTGCTGGTGAATGTGGACATGGCTCTGCTTTGTTTAATGCCTCTGCTTAATGCCATTGGCGTTCATAACAGTCCAGCAGGAGAAGCTTTTGCTCTTTTTTTTCTCCCTTCGCTTTTTTTGCCTCCATTTCCCCTCTTTCACAGAGAGAAAGGGAGAAAAGAGGAGTTGAGGTGATGGAGAGTGGGCTAAAGGCGTTAAAAGATTAGTCCGAAAAAGGATGATCCTAGACTGCTGGTGACACTGGCTGTACTGTGTGTGTGTGTGTGTGTGTGTGTGTGTGTGGGGGGGGGGGGGTATTTCTATGGAAACTGGGGATGTT
Source organism: Alosa pseudoharengus (assembly GCF_046254945.1). Lineage (NCBI taxonomy): Eukaryota > Metazoa > Chordata > Actinopteri > Clupeiformes > Clupeidae > Alosa > Alosa pseudoharengus. The sequence continues at coordinate 8,872,966 of NW_027468609.1, read as the reverse complement.
TTCTCTCCAAGCATTACCACCCCCATCTCTTTCTCTCTCTATGCCTTTCTCTAGCCAGTCTCAGCTTTTTGCTCGCCCATTGCCTCATCTTTTATTTTGCCTTGCACACTCTTTCTTTCTCCTTTTTTCCCTTTCTCGCTCTCT